>NC_091158.1:21368845-21411406 GCF_040958095.1 Procambarus clarkii
AGAGGCTGGCATTGTGTACCTTCTGTATTGCCTGCAATCTGGTATGTAGTAATCATGTCCCCATTGTTCACGTTATCATGTCTAGGGTTGTGAGACTGATTTCCTCCCAACCTCTCCTCATAGCTTAGTCATGTTTATATCTGCCTCGGAGTTACCGCTCATCTTGTATCCACTCGTATCTTCTTTTTTTGGTCTAATGACTGTAATTGCTTTATTACTGTACACGTATTGAGGATGAAGTCTAACAGCCATGTCTCTGCCATCTCCTAGAGTTTGTCAAGGTCTTCCTGCACTTCTTGCACACATTACAGGGCTTACATCTCAAGATAACCTTACTCGTACAGAAGGCATGCACTTAAAGTCAAGACAAAAGATCTTAGAATAGACACAAACGTCTTCAACTGGACAAGAGCTGAGACTATGGTGGGATAAGATGACGTAGCGGGCGTGTACCGGAGGGTGTGGGAGGGCGGGGCAGCCACTGTCAGTGTAAGAGAGAAGGTACAGTGAACCCCTGACGGAGGCCCACCAACGCTCGGCCTGTGTAGGGATCCCAGCGTGCGACCCCATTCTGTAATCACTTTAAATCAATAGATATAACCACTTGAAGGTGATTGGAGTAAGGGTTGGATGGGATAATTGGAGGTAGGTGAGCAGGTGTTGTGTGAGAAGGGTGTGTTGGGGAGGGGGAGGGGGAAGACGCTGTATTGAGCTGCGCCACATCGTGCGGTCCAACCTATGACTGACTGGCGGCCTACTGGCTCGTAAACTGACCCCTCCCGCCTCCCGAACCCTCCTCTTGACAATGACTTCGGCTACATTTTCTCTCCTCGACCCCCTTCTACAAGTTCCATATTATGCTAGTGTTATATCATTAGTAATTAATTCGTCGATCATATCACTACGCTTTATTCAATGTATTGTAAGCGATATAGGTTGGTTCTTGGCGACCACGACCGTGAGAGGAAGTCGAGAGGTGCGCGGCCGGCGTCGTGGCGCAGGTTGGCGGGAACAGTAGCGGTGCACACGGCGCACGGAGCGCCTTCACAAGCGCACGCCGAACAAGACGACTGTAAATTTGTCATTATATGTATATTTTTCTTAATATGAATTAGTAGGAAGTGAATATAAATGTTGTGGCGTTTGAGAGCCGAGAAACAGGTCTCCTGACGGTAGTGTGTGTGCGTTCCTTTCAACGTGACCCGTCAATCTTTGTACATTCTGGTCCCTAATTCCTTCTCCCTCATCTTCCCTCCTTCCTGCTCCCACAATTCCTCCTTCACACCCTCTCCTCCTCCACCTTCTCTTTATCGTTATATTTTATTATCTCCCTTTTCATCCACCCCCTTGTATTTTTTCGCTTTTCATCTTTCTTTCGCAATATCTTGTCAGTCCTGGAAATGGACAAGATTAGTGTGGATCATTATTTGTAGAAGAGTTGTTTTACAGTGGGCAAGACTGATGACTCATTCTCCCATCCCGAATCATTATCCTGACCCCTTCCAAGGGCTATATAGTCGTGACGCTTTCCCCTGATAGTTCCCTTAACTCTCACTCACACTCACTCACTCACTCACTCACTCACTCACTCACTCACTCACTCACTCACTCACTCACTCACTCACTCACTCGCACGCACGCACAAGGATAAAATATCTTCACGAGAGCAGCATGAGCGCATGCCCCACACAGCACAGGTATGTAGAGATCACATAATATACAAATAGAAGATACACGAAGGTCAGGTTCATATGTACACAATAAAGCAACTTACTGGAGGGAAAGATATGGCAGGAAATGAAACAACACTGTATGAACATCGGAGGCCCAAGGATCTTCAACTGCCTTCCAGCAAATATAAGAAAAATTTCAGTGACAAAAGTGGAATTTATCAAGAGGAAAGTGGACAAGTTCCTTCAAAGAGTGCCAGGTCAGTCAGGTTATGTATATGCGAGTATGGTAGCCGCTGCTAGAAACTGCTTTTTCAGTCCAGTTATTGCCAGGAAAAGCAAGCCAGCCTACCTGGCTGCAAGAGTAGAAGAACTCTGGAAACCGGCTGCTGGTAAATTAGAGGTAGGGAGACACGGAGCCGGCGGCGGCAGGCTGTCATGGCTGAGGTCTACGATAACGAAGAACTTCCTGATGGACGCTAATTATAGCGAGCTGGTCACCCAACCTTCCTCTTCCTCTCTCGCCATCTTCTGCGGGGCTTCAGGGATTCAAGGCGACGTCCAAGACGTCTGTCTTCCTTAACTGTGGTAGACCATGAGGCCTGGTCAGGCACCGGGCCGCGGGGATTCCCTCTGAATTAGAGCGAATACAGACAACATATGCGGCACGCATAAAAAACGAAAAAACATCAAAATTATTGTGACGGTCTTACAGCTCTCAAAATGTTCTCTCTGGAAAGGAGACGGGGACAAAATCAAATAATATATTCATGGAAGATACTTGAAGGCCAGGTCCCAAATTTGCACAGTAGAATAACAACATATTGGAACAAAATATACGGAAGGAAATGCAGAATAGAACCAGGGAAGAGTAGAGGTGCCAAAGACACTGAGAGCACTGTCTGTATATCAGGGGTCTACAGCTGTTCAACATCCTCCCAGTAAACATTAGAAATATTGCTGGAACAAAGGTGGATGTATTCAAGAGACACTTGGATACGTTCTTGCAAGAAGTGCCGGACCAACCAGGCTGTGTAGTGGATAGGTGGGCCTGCGGGCCACTCCAAGCAACAGCCTGTTGAACCAAGTTATCACAAGTTGAGCCTGTCCTCAGGCCGGGCTCGGGGAGTAGAAAAACTCGCGAAAGTATGCTCCAGGTATGCTCCAGGGGGGGCGTTGAGCCCCGAAGTCAACACGCGGTAGCCGCATGCGGCAGCAGGAGCCAGCGGGACTCAGGGCGGTACAGCCTGGCGAAGGGTGGCAGAAGCCTCGCCTCCCTACATCGCATATCTTGTCGGCAGCGCCATCATCGCGTCCAACAAGGCGTGTCTAGTTTAACTGTTGGAACATTACACCAGCGAAGCTGTGGTACGGGGGGAGGGATTTACCTCACCGTGTGAGGTAATTCACACCTGTCTCCCGCTCGCTGAGGGCAAGTCCTCGGCCAGTTCTGGTTGATGGGGAAGTAACAGTTGCAACAGCAGTAATAGTATTTACATTGTCAACAGAAGCACAACAGAAATCATTAACTACCTACCTATCTTGTGGCTACCATGTGGAGACTCCGGGGATCAATGGCCCCACTGCCCGGTCTCCGGCCAGGCTTCCCGGTTGGTCGTCTGGTTAACCTGGCTATTGGACGCGACTGCTCATAGCCCAACCCGTCCTCAGATCAAGTCCATTCCATCCAGCGGTCGACCCCAAAGACGCATTCTTCAATTTTAACATGCTGTTCATTCAAAGTAGGAATTTTCTCAAATATAAATTTTGAGAATGTTATGTATTAGCATACTGTGCATATTTAGTCATTGCTTAGGTTAGGTTAGGTGTTTAGGATCTGTTGGCGATTATTTGTATTACGTGGGTGAAGCATTTACAGCGTTGTGGTTCGAACAAAAGTCGTCAACAAAACACTTGTTCGAAAAGTGTTCGAACGTCATCAGTTGTGAGTCGTGTGTAAACAGTTTTCATTTATAAATAGGGGGTTTGGCGGGTACATGGAATGGACTTTGGCCTTTGTTTATAAGGACGGGCTGCGCAGCCTGACGTATGAATCACAGCCTGGTTGATCAAGTATTCTTTAGAGGTGTTTGTCGAGATCTCTCTTGAACACTGTGAGAGGCCGGCCAGTTATGCTCCTTACGGGTAGCGGAAGTGTTCAAAAGTCTTAAGCCCTTCATGTTGATAGAGTTCTCCCTCAGCGTACCTGTTGCATCTCTGCTTTTCAACGGGGGAATTCTGCACATCCTGACATGGCTACTGATTTCATGTGATGCAATCTCAATGTTCAGATTTGGAACCCAAGTCCTTCTAATATTTTCCACGTGTTATTATGCATCTCTCGCCTGCGCTCTAGAGAATACAGATTTGGAACTTTTAATCGGCCCCAATAATTAAGATAACTTATATAGTGGATTCTAGCGGTAAAGGATCTTTGCACGCCCTCTAGGTCAGCAATTTTTCTGACTCTGAATGGGGCTGTTAGTGTGCAACAATATTCCACCCTAGAGAGCACTATAGTGTCTTGAAAAGTATCATCATTGGTCTCCCCAGAAGGCCTGATCAGGGACCGGGCCGCGAGGAGCTCTGAAATCAACGCAAGGTTGGAATGGCATCCCCTTGTTTAGAATGTCAAACTAGGCCCGAAACTCCAAAGCAGCACCATTAACATCAAGAACAGTAGCAACGTTAATATTACCTAGAAGTAGCAAGAGTTGCAGTCATAAGTAGCAGTAGTCAGTGTGTACACTGCTACAGGACTATTGCTACTACACAGCAGGACTACTGCTACTACAAGCAGCAGTAGTAGTAGTAGTCAGTGTGTACAGCAACAGTAGCAGCAGCAGCAGCTGACAACAGTTGTAGCAGTAACAACAGCAGTGGTTATGGTTTCAATAACTTCGTGGATTTAATCAACAATTACTTGTTTCTTGCACCAAAAGTCCCGTTGAGAACTCTCCCTTTTTACAACGGACCACCGCAGTTCAGTACTTCCATGGGGGGGGGGGGGGGGAACTGAGGGCAGGGGTGGTTCCTTTGGCCTTCAACTGGCCATAGAGCCGATGGTTCCTTGACAGCACAGCGGAAAACTAGCCCTTACTCCCCGTCATTGTTACACGTGCATTGAACTGGTTATTTATGAAGTCACCCCCAAGTTGACAGTTTGAGTACGTGGAGGTCTCCTGGAGGTGTAGAGTTGCCCGTTCTCCTGGTAGCCTCGGGGCTTCTAACTGAAATGTCAGGGGGGAGGCTTGGGGTAGCGGCGTTCAGTAGCCCGTCGTAGCAAACTGGAAATACTAGATGTTACAATGTGCAGACCGTCGCCTTGGGTACTGCTTCGCTAGCCTTCAAGACCTCAGAAATGATTCAGCGCTAAGTAGTTTTCGGTAACCTTCGAAGCCACGGAATTGTTGTTTGCAACAAAGAGTAGAGCTGCCAGCAAGCACCAGTAGCCTCGGGTAGTCCCCCGTAGCACCGGCAGCCGCAGGGTCATTCCCAGTACTAGTTTCCGGTAGTCTCTAGTAATTCCCTCAGTAGCCTTCATGAAACTGCCGGAGGATATGGTGGGTCCGGTTTACCACACGCACCGCACCTCCCCCGTCAGTAGTCTCAAGGCGTTATATGACAAAGAGTACTGGGAAGACGGGACACCACGAGCGTAGCTGTAACTACACTTAGGTAAGAACAATGTTAATATGATGAAGTAGTGTGAATTTTCTGTGTACACTGAGGTAATTACACACGCACACGCTCACACTCACACTCACACTCACGTGGGCTGAATGGACAACGCTCTAGACTCGTGGACCTAGGGATCGGGGTTCGATCGCCGCACCCGGCGGAGACAGATGGGCAGTTTCCTTAACCCTGATGCCCCTGTTACCCAGCAGTAAAGACAGCTGCTATGAGCTGCTTCCTGGGGGGATGGGTTGTGTGGAGGAAAAAAATGAGTTAGTAGTTATTAACAGTTGAGAGGCGGGCCGAAAGAGTAGAGCTCAACCCCCGCAAGCACAACTAGGTGAGTACACACAAAAGCGGGTATCACACATACACCCCCTGACCCCACCCTGACCCCACCCTACCCCCACCCTACCAGACCAGCACACACTCACTTAACATTCACTCACACTCACTCACACTCAAGAGACCCAGACTGCATAAGGCTTGTGTTCTACTGTCATCTGCACTCACTTAGTAGTGCTTGCGGGCACACCTCTGTGGGGTCACATATCCCGTAGTACCAAGGGAGGGGAACTATCAAGGGAAAGCGCCAAGCCATTACGACTATATAGTCTCCTACTTGGAAGGGGTGAGGATAAGTATTTGGAATGGGACGAGGGGAAGGAATGGTGCCCCACCACTTGGACAGTCGGAGATTGAACGCCGACCTGCATGACGCGATTCCGTCGCTCTACCTGGGCCAGATGAGGCCGGCCAGGTGTGCCAAGTAGGGTCGGCCAGGCCAGCCAGATGAGTGACTGCAGGAAGTACTGTATCTGACGATAATATTAACAATGAATGTACTCGCTGCGTCTCCACTTGATGTGACGCTGTTTAATCATTTGAGTTCTTGTCGTATCCTAACACTATTTCTTCTTTTTTCCAGGTAAGTTGTCAAGGAGATGGAGGCGTTAACGATCTCATCACGACGTCACAGGGCACTAACCTGGGTGAGATGACGACGTCACAGGGCACTAACCTGGGTGAGATGACGACGTCACGGGGCACTAACCTGGGTGAGATGACGACGTCACAAGGCACTAACCTGGGTGAGATGACGACGTCACGGGGCACTAACCTGGGTGAGATGACGACGTCACAGGGCACTAACCTGGGTGAGATGACGACGTCACGGGGTACTAACCTGGGTGAGATGACGACGTCACAGGGCACTAACCTGGGTGAGATGACGACGTCACGGGGCACTAACCTGGGTGAGATGACATCATCACGACGTCACCAAAAAAATCCAAATCTATATCACTGTTTTTTTAGATTGATGAGGATTTGAATTCACACGAGAATTAACAAAAAAGATCACTGGCCATTAGGATAAGTTGTTACATATGGCCGCCATGGTATCACTGCACCTTGGAACAATGAACACTGCCACACTGCGCAGACTCTTGCTTTCTATGATCTTAAAACATTAGCCAAATGACTGTTCATTCAGCAGCCGTCCTCCTCTGAATGAAGTTGTTCTACACATAACTCTCAGCTGATTACCTCCTAACATTTAGAAATTTAGCATCTCTAAATTCCTTCACGAATGTTCTGTAAATACAAATAATTCAAAACAGAACCCAAAACCTAACCTATCTTAGGTCTAACTATACCCAGAACTATAATATGTAATATATTATTTGAGTAATGAGTAATTGAGTAATACCTATATTTGAGAAAATGGATTACATTGTACAAAATGAAAACTCACCTGGGGACGGTGTTAGGACCAATGCTTAAGACAACTCAAGCTGTAAGTCAAATACTGACATACTTAAATATGTTACGTCAGGTAAGATGTCTTGGCTACGTTGATTTAGTGATATAATCTGAAAGTTATTGCTTGAAAGATGATCAAGTTTACCTTCAAGTCAACTCTTGAATTATTTAGATTTGAATGTTATCATTTAACTTGTGCTGCTATAGTGGACTGTTCACTCTTGCCATAACTTGACCTACTATGGTGGAGTGTTCACTCTTGCCATAACTTGACCTACTATGGTGGAGTGTTCACTCTTGCCATAACTTGACCTACTATGGTGGAATGTTCACTCTTGCCATAACTTGACCTACTATGGTGGAGTGTTCACTCTTGCCATAACTTGACCTACTATGGTGGAATGTTCACTCTTGCCATAACTTGACCTACTATGGTGGAATGTTCACTCTTGCCATAACTTGACCTACTATGGTGGAGTGTTCACTCTTGCCATAACTTGACCTACTATGGTGGAGTGTTCACTCTTGCCATAACTTGACCTACTATGGTGGAGTGTTCACTCTTGCCATAACTTGACATACTATGGTGGAGTGTTCACTCTTGCCATAACTTGACCTACTATGGTGGAGTGTTCACTCTTGCCATAACTTGACCTACTATGGTGGAATGTTCACTCTTGCCATAACTTGGCCTACTACGGTGGAATGTTCACTCTTGCCATAACTTGACCTACTATGGCGGAATGTTCACTCTTGCCATAACTTGACCTACTATGGCAGACTGTTCACTCTTGCCATAACTTGACCTACTATGGCGGAATGTTCACTCTTGCCATAACTTGACCTACTATGGTGGAATGTTCACTCTTGCCATAACTTGACCTACTATGGTGGAATGTTCACTCTTGCCATAACTTGACCTACTATGGTGGAGTGTTCACTCTTGCCATAACTTGACCTACTATGGCAGACTGTTCACTCTTGCCATAACTTGACCTACTATGGCGGAATGTTCACTCTTGCCATAACTTGACCTACTATGGTGGAATGTTTACTCTTGCCATAACTTGACCTACTATGGTGGAATGTTCACTCTTGCCATAACTTGACCTACTATGGCAGACTGTTCACTCTTGCCATAACTTGACCTACTATGGCGGAATGTTCACTCTTGCCATAACTTGACCTACTATGGTGGAATGTTCACTCTTGCCATAACTTGACCTACTATGGTGGAGTGTTCACTCTTGCCATAACTTGACCTACTATGGTGGAATGTTCACTCTTGCCATAACTTGACCTACTATGGTGGAGTGTTCACTCTTGCCATAACTTGACCTACTATGGTGGAATGTTCACTCTTGCCATAACTTGACCTACTATGGTGGAGTGTTCACTCTTGCCATAACTTGACCTACTATGGTGGAATGTTCACTCTTGCCATAACTTGACCTACTATGGTGGAGTGTTCACTCTTGCCATAACTTGACCTACTATGGTGGAATGTTCACTCTTGCCATAACTTGACCTACTATGGTGGAGTGTTCACTCTTGCCATAACTTGACCTACTATGGTGGAATGTTCACTCTTGCCATAACTTGACCTACTATGGTGGAATGTTCACTCTTGCCATAACTTGACCTACTATGGCGGAATGTTCACTCTTGCCATAACTTGACCTACTATGGCGGAATGTTCACTCTTGCCATAACTTGACCTACTATGGCGGAATGTTCACTCTTGCCATAACTTGACCTACTATGGTGGAATGTTCACTCTTGCCATAACTTGACCTACTATGGCGGAATGTTCACTCTTGCCATAACTTGACCTACTATGGCGGAATGTTCACTCTTGCCATAACTTGACCTACTATGGCGGAATGTTCACTCTTGCCATAACTTGACCTACTATGGTGGAGTGTTCACTCTTGCCATAACTTGACCTACTATGGTGGAATGTTCACTCTTGCCATAACTTGACCTACTATGGTGGAGTGTTCACTCTTGCCATAACTTGACCTACTATGGTGGAATGTTCACTCTTGCCATAACTTGACCTACTATGGTGGAGTGTTCACTCTTGCCATAACTTGACCTACTATGGTGGAATGTTCACTCTTGCCATAACTTGACCTACTATGGTGGAGTGTTCACTCTTGCCATAACTTGACCTACTATGGTGGAATGTTCACTCTTGCCATAACTTGACCTACTATGGTGGAGTGTTCACTCTTGCCATAACTTGACCTACTATGGTGGAATGTTCACTCTTGCCATAACTTGACCTACTATGGTGGAGTGTTCACTCTTGCCATAACTTGACCTACTATGGTGGAATGTTCACTCTTGCCATAACTTGACCTACTATGGTGGAGTGTTCACTCTTGCCATAACTTGACCTACTATGGTGGAATGTTCACTCTTGCCATAACTTGACCTACTATGGTGGAGTGTTCACTCTTGCCATAACTTGACCTACTATGGTGGAGTGTTCACTCTTGCCATAACTTGACCTACTATGGTGGAGTGTTCACTCTTGCCATAACTTGACCTACTATGGTGGAATGTTCACTCTTGCCATAACTTGACCTACTATGGTGGAGTGTTCACTCTTGCCATAACTTGACCTACTATGGTGGAGTGTTCACTCTTGCCATAACTTGACCTACTATGGTGGAGTGTTCACTCTTGCCATAACTTGACCTACTATGGTGGAGTGTTCACTCTTGCCATAACTTGACCTACTATGGTGGAGTGTTCGCTCTTGCCATAACTTGACCTACTATGGCAGACTGTTCACTCTTGCCATAAACTCGCCTTTCGGGACCCCAAAAAAGATAATAACAAAAAATAACTTGTACTTGATGAACCCGACGGCGTTAGTTTATATAAAGAGTTCCCTCTTCACTTGGACTGGATGGTAGAGCGACGGTCTCGCTTCATGCAGGTCGGCGTTCAATCCCCGACCGTCCAAGTGGTTGGGCACCATTCCTTCCCCCTTTCCCATCCCAAGTCCTTATCCTGACCCCTTTCCAAGTGCTATATAGTCGTAATGACTTGGCGCTTTCCCCCCTGATAGTTCCCTAGTTCCATTCCTTTTATGGATACATTGTGATAAATATCCCAAGTTCATATAAGGCTTTAGTCCCTTAGACACTGGGGCCAGTCCTACCATATCTTGAGGTTGAGTTGATTTCGGGGCTTTTTTAGTGTCCCCGCTGCCCGGTCCTCGACCAGGCCTCCACCCCCAGGAAGCAGCCCGTGACAACTGACTAACTCCCAGGTACCTATTTTACTGCTAGGTAACAGTGGTCGCTACACACAGTGGTCACGCGTACAGGGAGCTGCATCCCTCCAGAAATCTATTTCATTGATTTGCCTCATAAGGGAAATGAGAGGAATTTTGTAAGGTAGTTATGCAGCTCTTGCCAAGAATTGGTTGGTGCCTCATCCTACATAACGTCTAACAGACGTATTTTGTGTGAGTGGCTCCTATACCATCTTGAGGTTATCTTGAGATGATTTCGGGGCTTTAGTGTCCCCGCGGCCCGGTCCTCGACCAGGCCTCCACCCCCAGGAAGCAGCCCGTGACAGCTGACTAACTCCCAGGTACCTATTTACTGCTAGGTAACAGGGGCATTCAGGGTGAAAGAAACTTTGCCCATTTGTTTCTGCCTCGTGCGGGAATCGAACCCGCGCCACAGAATTACGAATCCTGCGCGCTACCCACCAGGCTACGAGGCCATGAGGAATAACACAATTCCCGATCAATGGAATCGGGAATTGTGGATTTACGTTGAGTTAGTGATTTATTGAGGGTCGGAGGAGGTGAGGAGAGGGAGGTGAGGATCAATGTTGCAGGGAGCAGGTGTGTGCGTCTCCGGGTGGCGATGACCCCGGGGGCCACACTTGGCCTGCTGCTGCTGCTGCTGCTGAGGGCCTCGTCTGCTGTGTCTGCTACTAGGGGCCCTTCACCTGCCACTGGGGCCCTCGCCTGCTGTGTCTGCCACTGTGCAATGTTGACATATGGAACCCTATCTATTATTTCGCCTCTTTGATCGCTTCCCTCTGAGTTAAATACAACACTTGTATATTGTATATGTGCTGCTGCAATGAAAAACCCGAGTTCAGTGTAAACTGGGGTGTTGCTCCTGGCAGTAATGTGATGCCGCACCGTATGTGCTCACCACCTTTGTACATTCTGTTGGGTATTGAGTTTCAACGTTGGGTGACCCGTTGAAAGGTTGGCTGCTTGATTGGTGCACTTTGTTCATATATATATACAAGATATTCTTTCATCAACACTGAATAGGCTCATGTGTGTGTGTGTATTTACTATTTGTATCTGCAGAATCTAGCCATTAGCTCTTGGACCCCGTCTTTCTAACCAATCTATTTTTTCCTCTTGTTATATCTACTACATATATCTCTAACAAATATATTTCTAATAGTATAGGGGTAACTCCTCTGGTGCAATTGTAGGGACCCACAGCCTCGAAGAAGAAGAAAAAGTGTTCAAAGAAGACTTTGTGGATTCTCACTGAACGTTGATATTTTCCTCCCCTACCACCCCTATTTTTTTCTTAAATTTTATTTTATTTCATTTTATTTTGTTTACAGTTTACAGAAAACACACACATATAACAATCTACCTATACACATATCTACACATATAACCTATATACAATCTACACATATAACAAATAACATAACATATAACAGTGTTCGAAGACCTCATCCAGCTCTTCAAAGATTGGGTGCGTGCCCAAGATACAGCACGCATTTCCTCTCTGGACCTCGACACTGAGCCGCTGGAACAGAAAACTGGTCACTCTTGAGCCGAGTCGATGCGGAGGCAGTGAAAATGGGCAAGAAAGTAGGCTAAGAGGAAGATAAGAGGCGGGTAGTGAGAGATAAAATTGCGATGTTGTAGTGCGATATTCTTGGACGTGGTGGTGGGCGCCTCGCACAAAGACACGTGTCATCAGTGAGCAGATATGCAAATATATTGTGTTGGGCCGGGGGGGGGGGGGCTGCGTCACTTGGTCCCCTCCTCCCCTCCACACTCTCATACTTGCTTTTTGTGTTTCATCTGGTGCTGTGTCACTGCCGCCCACCCGTCTTCCTTCCTCTTGCTGGTGCTGCTGCTGCTGGCCCTGCTGCTGCTGGCTCTGCTGCTGCTGGTCCTGCTGCTGCTGGCCCTGCTGCTGCTGGCCCTGCTGCTGCTGGCCCTGCTGCTGCTGGCTCTGCTGCTGCTGACCCTGCTGCTGCTGGCTCTGCTGCTGCTGGCCCTGCTGCTGCTGGCCCTGCTCCTGCTGGCCCTGCTGCTGCTGGCCCTGCTGCTGCTGGCCCTGCTGCTGCTGGTCCTGCTGCTGCTGGCCCTGCTGCTGCTGGCCCTGCTGCTGCTGGCCCTGCTGCTGCTGGCCCTGCTGCTGCTGGCTCTGCTACTGCTGACCCTGCTGCTGCTGGTCCTGCTGCTGCTGGCCCTGCTGCTGCTGGCCCTGCTGCTGCTGGCTCTGCTGCTGCTGGCCCTGCTGCTGCTGGCCCTGCTGCTGCTGGCTCTGCTGCTGCTGGCCCTGCTGCTGCTGACCCTGCTGCTGCTGGTCCTGCTGCTGCTGGCCCTGCTGCTGCTGGCCCTGCTGCTGCTGGCTCTGCTGCTGCTGGCCCTGCTGCTGCTGGCCCTGCTGCTGCTGGCTCTGCTGCTGCTGGCCCTGCTGCTGCTGGCCCTGCTGCTGCTGGCTCTGCTGCTGCTGGCCCTGCTGCTGCTGGCCCTGCTGCTGCTGGCTCTGCTGCTGCTGGCCCTGCTGCTGGCTCTGCTTCTGGCTCTGCTGCTGCTGCTGTTACTGATAGCGCTGTTTCCCACGGGGTCTTTATTAGAGCGTGTTGTGTGCACTTGAACGTGTGGGATCGATGTTTGAGTGTGGTGCCGCGTCTGGCAGATGCCACTTCCTTGTGCCTCGGGTATGCCTGGGGCTTCCTACTCAGATCTTTGCCTAGTTTCTGATGACACTCATTATCGTTTGTGTTGATGTTGCTGCTGCTTGTGTGGTTGTTTGTTTCTGCAGCTCTGTTACTGGCACGCGTCTCCTGGTAGCCTGCTCCTCCCTCGCCATGGCAAGCCGTGCAGGCTACACTTTCCTGCCCATAGTAGGATGCACTTGTACGGTGATGCACTTGTAATGATCACATCACAGACGACCTCTCGTCTGGACCTGACCCGACACGAAGACCACCACCTAAGGTGACCACCTAAGGTGACCACCTAAGGTGACCACCTAAGGTGACCACCTAAGGTGACCACCTAAGGTGACCACCTAAGGTGACTACGCGGAATTACCTGTGTGTGTGTCCAGCCCTCCGCGAGGAAGGTTCACCAACAGCTGGTTTAAAAAGTTTAAATTTTGTTTGGGAGTAAGTGGTGTCTGTAACTAGGTCATCTCAGTCGTGCTGGAAGTGTCGACTCTTGATGGGCTTCGTTCACCTCTAGTTCATCGTGAATATACAACCAGCCTAACAACCTAACAAACCAGATATATTAATCTCTCAGCCGTATGAACCTCTTTTCCCACAAGAGAATACTTATACATTCATATTGTTCATAGGTTACATATTGACGTGGTAGCGACGGGGCTATGGACATCTGTTCTTATCGTAACAAATCTTGTCTCTTAACAAATCTAACCAAAGAGAGAACTGGATAAGCACCTCCAAAGGATACCTGATCAACCAGGCTGTGACTCATACGTCAGGCTGCGAGCAGCCGCGTCCAACAGCCTGGTTGATCAGTCCAGCGACCAGGAGGCCTGGTCGACGACCGGGCCGCGGGGACGCTAAGCCCCGGAAGCACCTCAAGGTAACCTCAAGGTAACCACTTAGTTCAAAATAGGCCTACGCTGTGACTTTCAAACTATAGGTAAGCTAGAGGACAGGTAGTAGAAGAACGTAGGGTTAACGACAGACCTGGTTGGGCAGGACAGAGATCGGAAAGGTCACGCAGGCCATAAAGCTTCTTAAGTAGCATCTGAATAACTGGAGCATCCAGAAGATTGGCCGAGAGGACGGTCGGGTCAACTGACGGACAACGGTGAAGCACGTCCAGCACCAGGCGGCGCTGGACGGTCACCAACCCGTCCTCGTTATAACACGTCGCATTTTGACGTCTACTGTCCTTAAGGCCAATAACTGTCCTACTAGAAAATGGTAGCGGCTCGCAATTTGTTGAAGATTCGTGTATGGGGCAAGTAACATCAGAATTCAGCGGACTACAGACGTTGTCACAGCTCGAATAAGACTTGGCTACAGGTATCTCTGGCAGTTGGGCTCGTATAGGGATCTAGATGAGGTAAAGTGTGTGGACAAAGACAGTGACACACACTCGAACACTATATCTTGGATTGTAGCAAAGTTGAATCATTTACAGATCAATCGAAACTCACGTTGTATGAAATGGCAAACCACCTTATTACCAAGGATAAAACACCTGAAATCCTTGCACTGTATCCAGCTCCCGAAATTGGCCATGTCCCGTTTTCTGTTCGTGGGTCGTCTGGTAGGTTAGGATAAGGTAATTTAGTACGACAGTTTCGTGACGTTGGAAACGCCCACGAGAACTGGCAGCATACAATGCCATAGACAGATCGAAAGAGTGACAGTCAGACAAGCGACGTAGTGGATCAGTTGTACGGTAATAAGGTAAGGTAAGGTAAGGTAAATGAGTGAAAGGACCAAAGTGTAAAAGAGAAATGGATAGGACTGGGTGTGCGGGCGAGGCGGCAGTGTAGGCCGCTGTGTTCACCACCTGTGTAGGCCGGAGAGACCAAGAGACCCAACACGAGCCAGGAGCCAGATCGCGACCTGCTCAGCCTGCTCACCAAGAGCAACAGTGCGTCAAGTGGAAGTCTCAAGTCATAAATATTAAAGGGAATATGATTTTTGAAGATAAGGAGGTGGTGGTGTGGTTAGCAAGGGTGGATGATGGGTAGGGACGGGTTGAGGCCACCAAGGGTCGAGGATAGGGACTGCTGGTTAAGGCTGGTGGAGGCAGGTGAGGCGGCCACATTGTCTTTGACCAGTGACCACCCGCGGGCCCTTCACCACCAATCACGACTCCCCCAAGACTCTTGATCACCTCGGGTCGCTCCTCCCTCAACACTGCTTGTCTTGGCCCTGGGTGTTGCGGCAACACCAGTACTGAAGCCTGTTGCTTTGGTCAATTAGCAAGACTAATTAAGACTAGGCGAGCAGGTGCATAGGCAGTAGCGTAGTGGCTTTGAGACGAGGAGCGCCTTAACCATCATCTAAGGCCAGGCAACACTTTGAATGCACGCCTTCACATTCCTCAAGATACAAGACATGTGTTCTTTTACGCTGGGCATGTGTTGGGGGCAGCGTGATGCCCAGCCCGTGTACATGGCCGGTGTTGAGAGCCACAGAGGCGCCACCCTTCTTGGGGATGGGCGCCACTATCCCCAAGTTAACTGTGTCCGGCTATGTTCACCTTGCTCACCCCGACACTAGCTTCGTGTGGACGGTATATGGGATGTCTGGGTGTGGAGGTGTGACCATGGAGGAGGTGTGGTGGCAAGGAAGGTGGTGTTATTGTGCGGGGTGTCATTGTGGTGTGTAGGTGTTAGTGTAAAGGTCACTGTGGTAGGTAGCCGGTGTGTTTTAATATGGGAGAGGGAGGGGGTAATGGAGGAGGCCGCAGTGGAAGGGTTAGTGAGGCGGGGGAGGGATAGTGGCGGACGGCGTGGTAGTGGAGGGTGGGTGAGAAGGGCGGGATAGGCCGCATATGAGCCATCTGGCCGGGCACCCGGGGCCCAGGAGGTCCACGGGGCCGCCGCCGGGGACCGTCCGCCACCAGACCAGATCGGGGCGGCAAGGGACAACCAAAGAGGCGTCCATGCCGGTAATTTGTAGCGGGGTAGTCGCTGGTTTTTGTAGTGGGAGTGTAGACGCTGGCATGTCCTCTCCCACGTGTCCACGCCGACATCCTCCCGGAATTATACCTAGCTCTAAATTCTTATCTTTTGAAATGAGTTGTAGTTAAGTGGCAGGAAAACTCTATATAGCCCTTTTGTTGACCTAATATACTTTATCGTCCCTTCACATAGATTAAAACACGGGAAAATAGAACAAATGGTGATAAACTTAGAAGCCATTGTTAATGACTCGAACCTCTCATGTGTAAACATTCCAGCAACCAAGACCTCGCTAACGTTAGCAGGAGTAGTGTAGAGGGTGGAGAGGTTGGTGGAGGGTAGTGTGGAGGGGTTGGTGGAGGGTAGTGTGGAGGGGTTGGTGGAGAGTAGTGTGGAGGGGTTGGTGGAGAGTAGTGTGGAGGGGTTGGTGGAGAGTAGTGTGGAGGGGTTGGTGGAGAGTAGTGTGGAGGGGTTGGTGGAGGGTAGTGTGGAGGGGTTGGTGGAGAGTAGTGTGGAGGTGTGGAGGCCATAGGGAGGCGTAGGGAGGTAGGCGTACGGGTCCCTGGCTTAATCTGGTGGGTTGCGGTTGGCGGCCCACGTTTTTGTCTTATGAATTGTAATGAAAACTGCGGCGTCTAGCTCGCGGCACAACCTTGACCATTTCTGCCAGCGGGGAGACTGCTGCTCCCCCCCCCCACCCACCTGCCCCCTCACCCACACACTTCCCCCCCCCCCCCATCTCACACTCCCCCCCCCACACACTCCCCCCCCCCCACACACTCCCCCCCCCCACACACTCCCCCCCCCACACACTCCCCCCCCCCACACACACACACACTTCACCCCCCCCCACACACACACACTTCCCCCCCCCCATCACACACTCCCCCCCCACACACACTCCCCCCCCCACACACACACACCTCACCCCCCCCACACACACACACTCCCCCCCCCCCACACACACACACCATCCCACCACCACATTAAAAGGAGGGTGAAATATTGCCTAAGTGCCTTTCCTTGTATTCAGTTCATTACTTATCAATTGCGCTAAGATAGGGATTCCAGCAAGTAGGATATGCCCCAATATAATTTTCTCGTGCAGTAAAATTACCCACCGAAAGTATTCTTCGCTGGTCATTTACCTTTATAAATATATTTTGCCATATAAGTGTGCAAGTAGTTGTAGTAATAAGTAATATTCCAGGTCTGTGTCCTCGATAATATTGTCATTTACCCTCTTAGTCAACTTCGAGTACTGGGTTAGGATGATTGAAAATATAAGTGTTTAAAGACCTTCGATTAGGGAAACATTTGCCACCCACACCACCACCACCACCCACACCACCACCACCCACACCACCACCACCCACACCACCACCACCACCACCCACACCACCACCACCACCCACACCACCACCACCCACACCACCACCACCACCACCCACACCACCACCACCACCCACACCACCACCACCACCACCCACACCACCACCACCACCCACACCACCACCACCACCCACACCACCACCACCACCACCACCACCACCACCCACACCACCACCACCACCCACACCACCACCACCACCATATGTTGTATGTGCCTGGGGTTCCGCCCACCCACCTTGCAGGAGGAGTCTCATCAAACTCTTAGGCAGCTCCCTGTTACTGGAGGCATCTGAGTGTGGGAGGCAGTCTCCGCCGGGGTCACGTAACAAGGGCCATCCCCCGAGAGGCAGATGGTCCAGAGTAAAAGAGCGATGGAATGTTTGTCGTCGTTATAACACGAAGAGGACGTGAAGACCCTAATTCTTATTTCAGTTTGCAGGCGATGAGTCACAATAACGTGGCTAAAGTATGTTGAATCTACTTGAGAATGGTCCAGGACGGACCGAAACGTCGTCGTCCCTTCACCTTCTAGTGTGTGGTCTGGTCAACTTATTTCAGTTTCCCTGAGTGAGTGAGTTTGTAGGTCACAGAACAATTTATATCAGTTACCCATCCGAGATATATTGAAAAACGTCAAACTTGGGAGGAGTATTTCATAAGAGGTCCTTTGTAGCGCGCAGTAAAACAAGACTAGAGGCATTTTTACCTGGAGTTTATGAGTGTGTCCTCAGGAGAGCAAACATTCTTATCTTGAGCTGTGTATTCAGGTGTTTGTGGACAGGCTGCGGATATACGTCATGTCAAGGAGACGACGGAGGAGACAATGACGACCCGGGCCACGACGACCCCACGCCACGACGACCCGGGCCACGACGACCACAAGGCCACGACGACCCGGGCCACGACGACCCCGGGCCACGACGACCACAGGCCACGACGACCCCAGGCCACGACGACCCGGGCCACGACGACCACAGGCCACGACGACCACAGGCCACGACGACCCGGGCCACGACGACCCGGGCCACGACGACCACAGGCCACGACGACCCGGGCCACGACGACCCGGGCCACGACGACCCCACGCCACGACGACCCCACGCCACGACGACCCGGGCCACGACGACCACAGGCCACGACGACCACAGGCCACGACGACCCCGGGCCACGACGACCACAGGCCACGACGACCCGGGCCACGACGACCACAGGCCACGACGACACTACCATGACAAACTTTGCTTACTGTAGGTGCAGCCTGCACGTGACTAAAGCTGCCGCCCAGTTGGGTGGGCGTGGAGCAGCACCTTGTATAGAGACTGTTGTGAGCCTCTTGTTGGATCACTTTGTGACAATAAAAGATCATCGATATGTATATGTATTTGTGTCCATGTAAGTGTATATATATATGTACATGTGTATGTAACATTAACAATTGTTTAACTAGCTTCACAAGATTGTCACTTTCTTAGCTAAACGAACTCTGGGGTTCGGTTCCTGAACCCACTATGTGCCTCTGTAACCCTTTCCACCCCCCACCCTTCACGGGATGGGTATGGGGTGCATAATAATTAAAATGAATGACAAGTGACGTAGGCAGATAGTCACGCTGGTGATTGACAGCGAAGTCAACGGGGGACGCAGCTAGACGCAAACAGCGACAATGGCCACTACAGTAAGGATATCAGGATGCAGGATATCAACTGTAAATCATAACATTTATATCCAGAAAGCAAAAGAGGCCAAGGCGAGGTGAGCGCCACGTAATAGTGCCACTGCCACGGTCATATTGGTGCGTGCCACCTCCGTCTCCCCCCGTCCGTGGTCACAGGCAAGCATGCGGCCACGCCCTAACGCACGACGCACTCACTCCGAGTGCGTGTCGCTAAGGCCGCCGTAGTTATTCAGCACAAGGACGAGACGGGACGCTATTGTGGTAGTTAGTGTGCTCAAGTGAGCACCCTTGAGGGCCGGCTGATTGTCGGAGCCTCGACCCCCCGCAGGACTGTGACTGCCGGCAGGTGGGACCACTCTCGCTAACTATAGCAATGAACTCCAGTTCTAGGGCCCCGCCTCTGCAGCCCCTCGTTGCCTTAAGGCAGTAATTAATTTCCCCGTCATCAGCAAATATAAGAGGAGTCCATTCATTCTGGAGGATCATCTACAGGATTGTTGAGAGTATAGGGGAGCCGGTCGGCCGAGCGGACAGCACGCTGGACTTGCGATCTTGTGGTCCTGGGTTCGATCCCAGGCGCCGGCGAGAAACAATGGGCAGAGTTTCTTTCACCCTATGCCCCTGTTACCTAGCAGTAAATAGGTACCTGGGTGTTAGTCAGCTATCACGGGCTGCTTCCTGGGGGTGGAGGCCTGGTCGAGGACCGGGCCGCGGGGACACTAAAGCCCCGAAATCATCTCAAGATAACCTCAAGATAGTGAATGTGTGGGTAACCAAATCCCTGCCGGGTACAAGTGGTGTTATTGCACAGTACGCTAATTACCTAGGATAACTAGGCCTATGTTGTTGTCAAATGAGGGTTTAATGGTGGCGTGTGACCTGTCACGGAGGACTTGACCAAACATCAAGAGTGGGAATCTCAGTTATTAAAACGAAGACTTTGTATTTAATGTGACAATAGTTATATCTAGATGTAAACTTATCAAGGGAAAGCGCCAAGCTATTACGACTGTATAGCATTTGGAAGGGGTCAGGATAAGGATTTGGGATGGGACGGGGGAAAGGAATGGTGCTCCATTCAATCCCCCCACCGGCTTGGTGTATAACGCTGCACCAAGCTACCGTCCCACTTTACCGTCTTACAAGACAATGTTGGCAGACCCTACACACTATCACACTACCCCAGGCTGCTCTTCCTTCTTTTATGTCGAGGCTGGCTCCGAGCCCGCCCAGCTTCGTTAAGGGTTAAGTGTGTGTATCATTCATAAACCGCGTCCTTCCTTCCCGTGTAAAGCCGGGTTACCTCCCATATATATGTTAAAATACAAAAGTCTGAGCGCAGCCGGTTTGCGAATCTTAAGAGTTACTGTATACCAGGACACTGAGTCACAACAACGGGGCCGAGGCAGCACACAGCCAACCCACACATCAGAACACAGTGGCGACGTTTCCTGAGCCGAGATGCCTTTTTGAAATTGGAAAAAATCAGACGGTTGATGATTGTGAAGTATAGAGTGTGATGAGAGTGAGTAACTAATAGTGTATTTTAATAAGGATAAATATATATGGAAGAAAATGCAGAATAGAACCAGTCAAGAGCAGAGGTGCCATAGGCACAATCAGAGAGCACTGTATAAACATCAGAGGTCCGCGGTTGTTCAACGTCCTCCCAGCGAGCATAAGAAATATTGCCGGAACAACCGTGGACATCTTCAAGAGAAAACTAGACTGTTTTCTAAGAGAAGTTCCGGATCAGCCGGGCTGTGGTGGGTATGTGGGCCTGAGGGCCGCTCCAAGCAACAGCCTGGTGGACCAAACTCTCACAAGTCAAGTCTAGCCTCGGGCCGGGCTTGGGGAGTAGAAGAACTCCCAGAACCCCATCAACCAGGTATATCAACACTAAAACACGAAACAATCGATACAAATTAGACGAGTTTAGTTTGGGAAGAGCGAGAGTGGTCGTGGGGGATCACTAGCCTATTTAAACCAACATAGACACACACAAGCGAGTTTTCTTGGTTATAAATGAATCTGACGAAGTTACATTGTTATTTTTAGTTTAATTCAAAACTAAATATATCGTTTATCTATGCAATTAAAAAGCCAGAATCGCATTATTTTGATCCTGTGTGTTTGTTAAGATGCCGATGTTCTATATATCTTAAAGCTGACTGTTACCAACCGACTTACTCGTTATATGGTAATATTAACAGAGCTCAAAATAGTCTTTCATAAAAGCATTGATCATGTGTCCGGATGTATAACATACATTTGCAAATAATTACGACACACGACCAGTTTTACCTGAATTTACCTGAAAAGGATATCCGTCTCCAGGTGCCTGGTCAAAGGTCACCCCCCCCCCTGCTCTCAGTTACTCTTGGGACTCTTGATATAAGGTAAATATTCTAGGCAGTTCGTGGCAGAGATAAGTTTGATTTTTGCTAGAAACTTGTGTGGTAGTGATGGTGACGACGATGGTGACCGTGATGATGATGATGATCATGATTGTACTATCATGACTGATGGTGGTAAGATTGGTTCTTAATATAATCCGCTATTAATCACAATCAACAGTATAGCCGAATATCCCCCGTGTGGGTGGTGGTGTGGAGGAGGCTGTGTGTACACAGTGGAGTAGAGTGTGGAGGAGGTCGTGTGTACACAGTGGAGTAGTGTGTGGAGGAGGTCGTGTGTACACAGTGGAGTAGTGTGTGGAGGTGTGGATGAGGTCGTGTGTACACAGTGGAGTAGAGTGTGGTGGTGTGGAGGAGGCTGTGTGTACACAGTGGAGTAGTGTGTGGTGGTGTGGAGGAGGTCGTGTACACAGTGGAGTAGAGTGTGGTGGTGTGGAGGAGGCTGTGTGTACACAGTGGAGTAGAGTGTGGTGGTGTGGAGGAGGTCGTGTACACAGTGGAGTAGTGTGTGGTGGTGTGGAGGAGGTCGTGTGGAGTAGAGTGTGGTGGTGTGGAGGAGGAGCGTGGTGCCTGCTGGAGTATGGAGGAGCTCCGCGATACGCTGACGCGTCGAGGACGGAGTATTGGGATTAGCGCCCCGGGGGCTCCACCGGCTTTGTTAACTCCTGAAGCTGCAGGCATTGGACGGCTCCGGTCAGACCGGCCTCGCCTCACGTCTACACCTAGAAAGAGAATTTTAAGAGAGCGGGTGAGAGTAGGGGGTTGCGGAGGAGGGGTGGGGGAGGGGGTGAGCGCATGAGAGCCAAGAGAGGTGGGTGTGGGTGAGAGTTTTGGATGCGATGTGTGGATGAGGGGCGACCGTTGTTCAGGGCTCTGATATAGGTATGGTTCTTCTCCTCGTGGGGACAGCGAGAAGAACCCCTCCACTGCCTGCTGGGATTCTTCATGCATAGTTTTATATTAACGTACGTGTGTTCTCATCTAGTTGTGCCTTGGGGGGGGGGGGTGAGCTCTGGCTCTTTGGTCCCGCCTCTCATCTGTCAATCAACTGGTGTACAGATTCCTGAGCCTACTGGGCTCTTATCATATCTACATTTGAAACTGTGTATGGAGTCAGCCTCCACCACATCACTTCTAGTGCGTTCCACCTGTTAACTACTCTGACACTGAAAAAAGTTCTTTCTAACGTCCCTGTGACTCATTGGGTACTCAGTCTCCACCAGTGTACCACATGTATGTATCCATCTATATGTATGGGCATATCTATATGTCGGTATGTATGAATACATGTATACTTGTATTCATGTAGGCTCGCCGCGCCAAGACAATTCAGGGTCCGTCACCATACCCTGAGACACATGGTAATTAGGGAAGATGCATCGGGAAGGTCACTTGAAGTAGGTCACCCTAGACAGGAAGGTCACCACCGCTGGTTGTGCATCTCTTCCCTCCCACCTGTCCCGTCTCCTCGTTTCCACACCTTCCCTATACATCTCTCCCATCTACCTCGCCCCTCCCACCAGAGTGGTCGCAAAGAGACCGGCCGGTGATTAGAAAATACGTCACTTTTCCTTTAAAAATGTCGCGCAATTCACATTTTGGGGACAATCCTGTGCATCACCTCACATGCAGCTGGAGTATACGCCACCCGGGCCACCTAGCCTCGTCTCTGTGGACCAGGCCGTTGGTGAGTAGGTTGCTAAGCGCTCCTCGGTATGGCTCTTGACGGCGGCTCCACACCTCAAGCAAGTACAGCGGAAGGTTTGGTAGAAACTGGCTGGGGGATGATGCTAGACTCTCAACTGTCGTGCTCACGCGCGTGCGTTTGTACGCTTGTGTGTGGGTGTTGGGGGGAGCGCAGGTGTGTTGAGGGCAGGGGGAAGGTGGGAGAGGGGAAGGAGGACAATAGGATGATGTGTGGGATGGTTGAAGTAGGTGAGGATGGGTAAGTAAGGTAAGATAATTATCAAGAAAGCACTAACCTGATCAACAAGTGGGAGTGAAGACGGTTAAGAGTGGCGGGAGTTAATAAACACGGGGGGAGAGTGAAATTCTGTCATGCAACAAAGCTGTACCTTTATAGCATTGTACTCCAGAGTACAAGAAAAGCGAGGAGAGGGAGTATGAGCGAGTGAAAGTTGGGGAAACTGAACGAACGAGTGAGTGAAAGTGAGCGAGAGTACGCTAGGGGTCACTCTCAAGTCATTAGCGCCAAAGATCGAGGGATTCCCTTAAGGACATACAAGTGTTCGTCCACCAGTGTGACCTCAGCTCAGTTTTGACATTCACTCGTTATATCTCTCATTGTTTCGCTTGGCTTCCCTGGACTTTGTATTTTTTTCGGGGGGGGGGGGGGGTAAAGAGGATGGAGAGGCATAGGTGAAGGAAATGGGAGTTTAGAAATGGGAAATAGTGAAAGCAGGCGGGCTGTCCGCCTTGCTGACACGATGTGTGGGTGTTGGCAGCTAAGCTGGCTCCCTCCTGTCAGGGAGCTGTGAGTGTGTGAGAGGTTCTTCACATGTGTTTCACCATATATGGATGTCTATAGATGATATAGATGCATATATATATATATATATGGATGTCTGTGTAGCAGTCATATATATACACACCCTGATGTTTCCACACATGTGTTGTTCTGTTTAAGGCTATTTGTTTTATTATTATTACTATTTATTGATTTATATACTGTTAAGTATATATATTATGCACAATTTTTTTTTATTTATTGAGGAGGGATGTCTGGTCAGTATTTCATCTGGGAATTATGTACTGTGGGGGCGGGGTTTTCAGCTAGTAAATCGAGGCTCTTGGGCCACCAGCTGTGGGAGCGGGGCGTCACATCTTGGAGCAATCTTTCTAACATCGGGTCCTCTTAACATTTCGATGGTGTTGCACCAAGCCACCCTGATGGCTTGGTGCTGCAGTCTGATGTTTAGTGGCTGTATGTTCAGGAGTTCATGGAGCTCCTGGATTGTCTGATCATATGGTGGACGGTGTTTTGCTGCTCTCCTTAGTGCCTTATTTTGATCTGCTTGTAGTTTCTGCATGTTAGTTTTCTTTATGGTGTGTAGTGGTACTGGGGGATACTCTAGATGCGGCCGAACTAGAGCCTTATATAGATGTGTCTGTATGTTTGTACTGAGGCTTCAGAATCTCCTCAGATTTCCTAAGGCTGCTTTGGCTTTGTTTAGTCGGTCCCTTACGTGAATTTTTATCCCTGTTCTATTGATCATGAGTCCCAGTATTCTGCCTACCTCCGCATATTGGATCGGGCGGTTGTCAGGAATAATGGGGTCCGGGTTTCTTTTGCACTATGTATTATCTGGAACTTTTGTTTATTTTGTGCTTATTTTCCATTGCTTCTCAAAGTTGTTTATGAATTCAATTGCTGCCTTGGCCAGCGGTTAGGCTAAGGCGAGAGAGGGAGGGTGAGGGAATGGGTGGGTTGGGTGGGGGAGTGGGTGTATGGAGGCATATATGAAGGGGGTGTGGGCGGAGCGGGGAGGGAGGACGAGACCCGCCCGGCACCGGCTTTTTGGGTGGGTGTGTGTGGGGGAGGGTGACCACCACGCCTCCTTACTACTACTAACCACGCCCTTGCCACGCCCTCACCACACACCACACCCACCCACGGCTACTGGAAGCCTCGCTAGGTAAACTCCGGGTACACCCCCACACCACCCTCATGCATGCGTGCCCAAAATGCACATCCTCACAGCTGTAGTTTACCTGTAGCCGGTTTCCACACGGAGAATACCCCCATTGTACCGCAGGTGACCATGGGACACGCTCGGAGACCGGGCCGTGGGGACGTTGATCCCCGATTACCCCGAAACCAAAACCAGGTAGAGGAGGTACACACACAAGCAGGGTAACTTTAGCAACTTAGGTAACGCTGGTAAACATTGGGGTAAAGTTGTCAAGTTTACCCCAGTGGCCACTAGGCGCTGCACACGACCCATCTTAGAGAGTACTTAGAACCGACTTATAACCCCGTCTTAACAAGCACCAAGACAAAGACAGCCATGCAAGGAAGCTCCGAGTGGATCACGCTACGGGGAGAGGTTGAGAGTGAAGGAACTCAACCTAACGTTGAGGAGAGACGATATGTACTCGTGATAAAACCCCACACGAGTCTCAAGGGTGATGAACACCACCTTGATGAACCAAGACGTGTTCATCACTGTGATGAACGGCAGAACAGCGGGGCATGGCTGCATGATGGAGCTGCGGCGATGGTACAAGTAACCTCTGGACGGTCCGAGTGAACATTGAGTTAGGAAAGTCAAAGTTAATTCAACAACTTTGAACTTGAATGACAAGAAAAAGAATTATCAGAAACCACTCCATTAGACACCCGACATTTAATAGGGTCGTTGGATACGAACTGGCGCTCAAGCACATTCAGGTGAGAACACTAGACGCTTATTAATCAAGAGTCGGGGGCCCAAGAGCTGAAATTTGCTTCCCACACACAGGTGGGTACGTTGCTTTCCCTCAGTTCACCTGACTTCCGGGGGAAGTCAGGTCAGCAAGAAAGGTAATTGACACTACCCCAGTGGGTGAATACCTCAGTGGCTTCACCCATTTAGTATTTATGACCTTTACTGAGCCAAACAAAGAACTTGATTTTGAAATATGAAAGCACGTGTGTTACCATCAGCCGCGGCTGTGGTGTTGGCCGCTGTGTTGGTAGTAAGGTGGTGTGTTGCTGAGTTGTGGTGGGTGTGGCCTATCCCAGGAGGCCTCGTCCTCAACCACGCCTCATGGGATAGGATGGATTATGAGAACGTTCAAATCCAGAGATCCCACGGGGGGTAGAAATAGCCTAAGCTACTCTATCCCTTTGAGATTTATTTCTTTCTTGTCTCAATAAACATACTTGAACTTAAAATCCTACAGCAACGCTAACACTATTTAAATCACTGATGCTGTCCCGTCTTTAGTATTGCTCATTTCCCCCATTCTGAGCGGGAGATATCTCTGAAATAGACGAAATACTACGGCACACATAGAAACGATAATACATATAATTGGGACCGTCTCAAATTTCTCAAAATGTACTCTTAGGAAAGATGACGAGAAAGGTATCAAATAATATATACATGGAAGATATTTGAAGGCCAGGTCCCAAATTTGCACAGTAGAATAACATTCTGGAGTGAAAAGTTGGGCACGAAAAGCAGAAATAGAACCAGTGAAGAGTAAAGGTGCCATGGGCACAATCAGAGAACACTACCTGAACATCAGATTCACAGCTGTTCAACACCCTCCTAGCAAGCATTAGAAATATTGCCGGAACGAAGGTGGATGTATTCAAGAGGCACTTGGACAGAATCTTGCAAGAAGCGCCGGACCAACCAGGCTGTAGTGGATATGTGGGCCTGGGCGGCCGCTCTAAGCAACAGCCTGTTGGACCAAGTTATCACAAGTCGAAACTCTCTCCAGGTATGCTCCAGGTAAATATATTAATCCAAAGATTGTCTATATTAAGCCTAGGAGAGGTTAGGGTAGTTTTTTGTGTGAACTTTAGAACACAAGTGTCTTGCTAAATCTGTTCAAAATGTGGATTTTTTAGAGGCGTCACAGTCCATAACTCGCGCTTGCTGCAGAAGATGTGTTGGAGACCAGGATGCTTCGTGCCTATACTTCCTCTCATGTTTACCATACCTGCTGAATTAGAGACTGTTTGAGTGTGTGTGTGTGTGGGGGGGGGGGGCGGAAGTGTGTGTGGGGGGCGTGGGTGAGGGTCGCACCACAAGCCATCGCGGGAGACCTCACGGAGCAGAGTTCCTGGCGCAGAGACCCCGAGGCGTGGCGGCCCGCAGCCCCGAGGGCCCAGGACCAGCTGGAGCGGATGTGGGGGCCCGGGGTGGCTACACTCAAACACACTCACACACACAAGCACTCACACTCACACTCACACTAGGCACCACTGACCCCTCCAGCAATAAACACCGCTATCCCATTCAGAAGCAAGCAAATGCATGCCCCCCAGGCCGAGCTTGGGGAGTAGAACTCGCAGAACTCACTGCAAGTACGATCCAGGTATGCCCCCTCAGGGATAGGCACTACTGACGCACTAACAGTAGGGGACGTTTGGTAGGGGGGGGAGCCGGTCGGCCGAGCGGACAGCACGCTAGATTTGTGATCCTGTGGTCCTGGGTTCGATCCCAGGCGCCGGCGAGAAACAATGGGCAGAGTTTCTTTCACCCTATGCCACTGTTACCTAGCAGTAAAATAGGTACCTGGGTGTTAGTCAGCTGTCACGGGCTGCTTCCTGGGGGTGGAGGCCTGGTCGAGGACCGGGCCGCGGGGACACTAAAAAGCCCGGAAATCATCTCAAGATAACCTCAAGACGTTACCGGATCAGAGCGAGTAGCACAGGCTGAACCTTCATTCCTGCCAGCTTTGAACAGTCGATATAACTTTTGTTGGACTGAACAGGTGTACAGGAGAGTCAACTTTGCGTATGGTGCCAGACGTACCAGAGACCGACGTCTTCAAGTATCAAGTACAACTACCCGCTCAGTATCTCAGGCACCACGCACCTTTATTATACGCCCCATACCCTCTCCAGTGGTAGGCAACAGCCCAGTTCCTCTTCGGCAGCCTGGACCATTATACTTACAACTTTACCTGTGACCGGTTTCACGAGGGTTTTTTACAGTCCGTCCTGAGGCCATGCTTCCCTAGTGATAGTTTGAGAGTGTTTAGCAGTCTTAAGCCTGGAGAACCACCAGCAGCCTGTTCATCCGGTACCTCCTGCGGGAATTTGTCAAGTTTTATCTCCAAGAGTTTATCGTTCCGGCAGCGTTCGCCAGGTCAGTGGTCATTATTATTTCTGTACCGAAGTAGTTGGAATCTCGCAACACTGAATATCAATTGGAATTTGGAATTTCAAGGGAAACACAAATGTCTGGGGTTGTGATTACGCAGATACCCAGAACTATCAAGTGTGTACCATCACAGGTCCACAAGTAACTCCGTTGTCTCGTTGATATCTGTCATTTCTACGTGTCTACAACATAAACAAGTCCCATACAGACTTTGACGCGGCCCGCGAAGGATAATGTAAAGACGAGAAGCAGTAACGGTGGAGGAAGTACTCCTGTTGGACTTGAGTCGAACTTGACTGAACTTCGCTAGATTTGTATCATGTTGTATTGGTGTTAGCAGCGATAGGCACTGGCTAGTGGCCAGTACCGCTCCTTCAAAGATACATTAAGTTACTGTCGTTCCAGCTGTATACCGTTCCAGCCGTAGGATCTGGAAGGCTATGTACCACCTCTCCGTTGGTCGACAGTCCCCCAATCCACGCCAGCAGTAGCGGTTGCAGCAGCATTTCCACTTAGCGGTTGTGGATAAGAGAAGGCTCTGATCACGTAGCGCCACCTGCTCACCATCCTGTCAATATCTGCGTAACCCGTCCGTACCGCCATGAGGTGGACCCGCCCTCGTGTGTCTAATAATCCTGGTGAAAAACTGGAGGTGCTAAGTAATGAGAGGATATCAACCACCTATTATGCCCTAGCCAATCGTGATGACGATAGTAGGGGGGGAGGGGGGAGATTTTCTGGGGAAAGTGGGGGAGGTCTGGTAGGCTGCCCTATGACTTGGGGGTGAGGGGTCGCCTCTGGGGGAGGGGCGGTAAATGGGGAAGGTTAAGGGGCAGGGGAAGGAGGCGGTTGAGGGTGCCCCCGCAGGCCAGGTAGACGGTTGCCCATGATTCCCAGGGGGCGTGCGACTTCCTTGGTGGGTCCTCCTGCTGGTGTAGCTGCTGGAGCCGGAGGCCGCCGCTAGGGGCCACTGCCTCGGCTGTGGTTGCTTCCTGTGCGGCCGCTCTATCTCTTGCACTGCTACTGTTGCATTCTCTCCTGCCATTTCCTCTGCTGCTGTTACTGCTGCTGTTGCTACTGCTACTTTTGCACCGTTACTGGAACCATGACTCGTCCCCCAGAAACGAGTGCTTCTTAGTTGCTATTATTGTGATAATTCTATTATTGCAACTGCTGCTGCTTCCACTTGCACCATTGGTGCTTTTGTTGCAGGAATTTGTTACTTCCGCTACTTTTTTGCTGGTAATTATATTGTTTCCTTGACGCTGTTACTCCTTTCACTGAACCTTGTAAATAAAAAACTTAAGCAGTCCCCCGTGGCGAATTGGTAACACATTCGCCTGGCGTATCGCGAGTGCTTTGGTGTGGGTTCTTATCCTGGCCAAGGAGGATTTACTTGGTGCCAATCCTGAACTGTAGCCTCTGTTCACCCAGCAGTGAATGGGTACCTGGTATATATATAAATATAAAATAAAAAAAGCCTAAGGAAGAAAGTCTTCAACAAGACCTGGAAACATGAAGTCTAAAAGTCACTCGGTCTGGGTTACCTATTTTCCTGTGTGTGTGTACTCACCTAGTTGTGCTTGCGGGGGTTGAGCTTTGGCTCTTTGGTCCCGTCTCTCAACTGTCAACCAACTGTGTGTGTGTGTGAGAGTGAGAGATATCTCTCGATCGATCAATAGATCTTTTGTAACTATACTTGGAATTAATCTCTGCATCTGCTAACGGTCACAAGGATGAAATAGTTCCTTACGTCCGTGTGAACTATCTGAATGTACAATTTATTTTGTTACTGAATCGAAACAGTGTTTGTCAGCGCGTTGATGCCTCTATCTTGTACGTATGGAACATGTTCCCCTCCGTCTCCTTTCTCTAAACTTAGCTTAAGGTTCGGTACCCCTTCCTGGTTGATACCTGGTTGATGGGGTTCTGGGAGTTCTTCTACTCCCCAAGCCCGGGGAGTAGACTCCCTCTGCCTTCGTAACCCAGTCTTCTCAGTTCTTGGATTAGAATTGTAGCCTACTTTTTCTTGTGATTATTATTGCTTTACGAAATGAAAGGTCCATGTAACTAATGCATACACATGTACTCGTCTCACGTAGGTGATGTTCAGTGTCCCGAAGGCAAGCTATCCCAGATTCGTTAATAACTTGTTCAGTCTGATCTAGTTACGGGTACACTATGTTATTGTTGTTCTCGTGCATCTTGCGATAACTTAAGCGTTATCTGTCTCCTGTTCTTTTTGCTTGTAGTGTGTGTGGAGGGGGGAGGGGCGGCGTGCAGGGGGGGGGGCACGAAGGCGTAAATAAGGAGAAACGGAGGTGTTTTTCCTGGGGACGTTGGCGGGGGAGGTTGTGACACCACTGTTTTGTTCCCGAGGTTTAAACTTGCCCTTGAAGCCCCTGGGCGAAGTTGTGGTAGTGAGTCCTGGTGTTCCTCATGCTGCTGCTGCTGCTGCTATTGTCACTCCTGCTGCTGCTGTCATTCCTGCTGCTGCTAATGCTGCTCTCTCTCCTGCTGCTGCTATTGTCACTCCTGCTGCTGCTCCTGCTCTCTCTCCTGCTGCTGCTGTCACTCCTGCTGCTGTCTATGTTGCTGTCACTCCTGTTCCTTTTATGAAGTTTGACTTAACTTGCTAAGTTATTTATTCGCGTGAAAGGAGATCTACGTTAAAGTAATTATAATGAGGAAGACTATGCACTCCTGACAGTGGACAGCACTCAGAAAATAATCAGTGATATTCGAATGAATGTTTTCACTGCTAAAGAAAATAGTTTCGAGATTAAATTCCTTTGAATATCATCACATGTTGGCATCTTAAGGCATGATATTGTTGGTATACTTGCAAAGACAGCCTGTAGCACACCAGTAGTAGAAATTAATATAGGTGTTTCATTAGCAGTGACAGAGAGAATATTTGAACGCATGTCTGATGAAAATCTTACTGGCCTAACAAATTCACAAAGACCTGAAAGCTGAAGCATTAAACATTATGATGAATACCGCGAGTAGACATTTATATATGGAACTAACAGAGCAAGAACTTGGGCATGTGATGTTATAGTGGCCAGAATACGCCTGGGATATAGACGTATCTGACAGCTTTCTCAAAACTTAAATTCATGCACTTGTAAACCTCAATCATGGCACCCCTAACTCTTCGCCTTTCCAGTGAATGCAACTTTAGCTTTGTTAATCTTTTTAAATATCGAATCCACTAAGTATCAACTTTTTGAAAGAGAAAACATGCACTCCTTTGAACATTGTATAGTACAATGTCCCATTCTGACAGACTTTCGCCCTCCTGGGGAGGGCGGTCGGCCGAGCGGACAGCACGCTGGAGTTGTGATCCAGTGGTCCCGGCTTCGATCCCGGGCGCCGGAGAAACACAATGGGCAAAGTTTGTCACCCTATGCCCCTGTTACCTAGCAGTAAAATAGGTACCTGGGTGTTAGTCAGCTGTCAGGCACGGGCTGCTTCCTGGGGGTGGAGGGCTGGTCGAGGACCGGGCCGCGGGGACACTAAAGCCCCGAAATCATCTCAAGATAACCTCCTGGGGCGAGATATGATCACCTCTGTCAATACTATCTGAATACTGGAACACTTGATGCTATAATGATGAGCTGTACCAAAGATTGACCATGTCAATCGGTTATGTAATATATATGTGATAGATATATATCTATCTTGAGCTTGTGAAATCACCTTAATCGCCTTCTGTTGCTGAGTGCTTAATAACACACTAATTTCTATAGCAGCTATTTTACCCTGTCAAAGTAAGAAAGACTTACTACGCAAACGAGAGACTATATACACGTACATACATATATGTGTGTATACATATACACCTTCTGAAGATGTATTTAATATACGAAAGTACTTAAGGAAATTTCCTGTTTCATTTTTCCTCCGTGGTCTGACATTTTCACATTCTTAATCACGTGTTTATTTTCGTGATATACACACATATGTGTGTATATTTTTGTTCGTGTATATATGTATGTTTATATGTGTAAGCTAGTAAGAACAGCAAAATAGACCTTTATAAACGCACATTAATCCCATTCCGTGGTTGAGTACCCAATAACCAAGTGCACTGTAAGAGAACATATCCTGAATATGTAGGACAGACGTAATATGTGTATTGTATGTAAGTTGGTTAGCATTGTTAAAGCACTACAATCACCTGTGGTTGCGTGCACAATAACTCATTACACAATATAATGTCTTACAGATCTCAAACCAAGAAAATCCAGCAATGCTGATTATCATTGTAAATGTATGGCCGTATATGCTGTAGAAAATATACTAAAACAAAAAATAATATGCCTATATACCTGATCAACCAGGTTGTGATTCATACATCAGCCGCGTCCAACAGCCTGGTTGACCCGACCATCAACCAGGAGACCTGGCCAGAGACCGGGCCGCGGGGACCTTGCCCCCCCCTTCCCCGCGAATCAACGCAAGGGAAGGAATAGCAAATGGGAGACACTTGGCGACAAAGAGCTTGGATATGAGGATGGAAAGATCCACCGCTGCCCAGACTAGGGGCCAGATTCACGAAGCAGTTACGCAAGTACTTACGATTATGTACACCTTTCCTCAATCTTTGACGGCTTTGTTTACATTTATTAAACAGTTTACAAGCATGACAATTTCCAAATCAAGTGTTGTTATTGTTATAAACAGCCTCCTGGCGCTTCGGAGCTCATTAACTGTTTAATAATTGTAAACAAAGCCGCCAAAGATTAAGAAAAGATGTTCAGGTTCGTAAGTGCTTGCCTAACTGCTTCGTGAATCTGGCCCCAGATCACTACTCGCCTATTTGTGCTTGCGGGGGTTGAGCTTTGGCTCTTTGGTCCAGCCTCTCAACTGTCCATCAACTGGTAAAAGAATCAATCGGCCCAATCAACTCAGAAAAAGTTTAAACAACCACCCAATCAAGTCAGTGGGCGTCTTTGCGTTTACTCACATGTAACGACCTACCAGGTTGGGTTTTCAGGGTCGGGTTTCAGTTCCTAAGCCCCGATCTCTGTCATCTGATGAATCGACTCTTGACCCTCTTGCTTCCTATCATAATTGAAACCATGTATGGGTATGGTCTCCACCGTCTTAAGCTTGCTTGCCAGTCTTATCTGGAGTGGGTCGAGTGCTGGCCCCATGCCCAGGTGTTTGTGAGGAGGAGCAAGGTGGGGGGGGGGGGGGGGAGGGTGGGTTCAGGGGGTTTGGATTTGGTGGGTTAAGTTGAGGTCACAAGCGGCTTTATTATTCCTTCCGCGAGCAGTACTTGTTTTGCTGGTGGTCGTCCTTGATGCCTCGAGGCGCACTACTGTTGGTGAAGCGTGACTCTCTCTCCCTCCTCTCTCACCCTCACACCACCATAACACAAATCTAACAAACCATTGCCCCCTTGCACTACTATCCCATTCACTATCCCCCCCTTTCCTATCCTCCCCTCTCCATGCACTATCCTCCCCTACGATGTCCTATCCTTCCATCCTTTGCTGTGTCACCCTCTCCAAGGTGGAGGTGTGGTAATCGGCTGTTCCCCCCCACCCTCCTCCGCCCCCCACCTAGCATTTGTTATGTGGTCTTGCTAGCAGATATGTGGGCCTGCGGGTCCCTCCATGTACCAGCCTGCTGGTCAAAGTTATTGCAAGTCAAGCCTGGCCTCGGGCCCGGCTTGGGGAGGAGAACAACTCCCACTCCAGGGAGGACCCTGGTGTCTGTGGTGCGCGGCGAAGTGCTTGGTCGACCTCGAACCTCTTCTACAGTTTCTACACGAAGGTGTTGATGTGGCTGGATAAGATCCGTGTTGAAGGAGGCGGCGTGCACGTAGTGGTCCCAGGTGCAGCCTGGGTGGGGGGGAGGTGTATTGATGTCATAACATGTGCTTATATTGGTATACTCATGATAACATGTGCTCATGCGGATTGATGAAGATTGAGCCATCAAAGAGGTGGAGTCAAAACTAACATGCAGAAACTGCAAGCAGTACAAAATAAGGCGCTAAGGAGAGCAGCAAAACACCGTCCACCATATGATCAGACAATCCAGGAGCTCCATGAACTCCTGAACACACAGCCACTAAACATCAGACTGCAGCACCAAGCCATCAGGGTATGGAACACCATCGAAATGTTAGAGGACCCAATGTTTGAAAGATTACTCCAAGATGAGACGCCCCGCTCCCACAGCTGGTGGCCCAAGAGCCTCGATTTTCTGGACGAAAACCCCGCCCCACAGTATATAATCCCCAGATGAGTTATATATGTATATATATGAACAGTTCATATATGTGTATGTATGAACAACTCGATAAATAATACGTATGTATGACAACTCGATAAATAATAATAATAATAAAATAAAGAGCCTTAAACAGAATAACATGTGTGGAAGCATCGGAGTGTGTATATATGAATGCTACACAGTATTCATCTATGGACATCCATATATGGTGAAACACATGTGAAGAACCTCACATACACTCACAGCTCCCTGACAAGAAGGAGCCAGCTTAGCTTAGCTGCCAATACCCACACATCGTGTCAGCAAGGCGGACAGCCCGCCTGCTTTCATACCTCTCACTGTATTTCCCACTTCTATACTTCCCTTCACCTATGCCTCTCCTTCCTCTTTACTCCGCCCCCCCCCAAAAAAAGGTGGCACGGGCATGAATAGCCCGTAATGTGCTTATCTAATGAGTGATGATGGTACCATTTCATCTAGTGTGAGTGTTGGTCCACGAGAAACCAGCTAAAGGTGAAGGTTACAGGCTAAGATGGTTCAGAGAATCAATGTGCCCGCGGCCCGGTCTCTGCCCAGGCCTCCCTTGCCCCCCGCCTTCCCCCCCCCCCCTCCTGTCCTCCACACCTGGCAAGGCCTGACCGGAGCCTCCAGGGAGCAGAGCTTGTGTGGAGTTAGGAAGGACCCGGAGGCCTAGCCAGAGACCGGGCCGCGGGTACCCCGGGAATCAAGTCAAGGTGGCCGCCACCAAAACTTAAAATAATTAAGGAAGTGGTTTTGAACAAGCTTTAAGCCGTTGTCACTTTATTTTCCCCCCTCTGGAGACTCGTCACGTCGAGGTATTGACTTGTAATATATTTCCCCGGTAGAGTTCTCTCTCTCTCTCTCTCTCTCTCTCTCTCTCTCTCTCTCTCTCTATATATATATATATATATATATATCTCTCTCTCACTCTCACTCACTCACTCATTCACTCACTCAAAGGATGGGATGGGAGGGTAGGTTCTTTAGGAGGAGAACGTTCTCTTACTTAAGGGGAACTGTTCCTAGGGGAGTGGCAGGTTTTCAGAGAAACTGTTCATCCTGAGGGAAGGTTGCTGTTCAAGTGCACGCAGAAAATGTGTTCATTTGAACACCTGTGAAGGTCGTTTGTGTAAGTCCAGAAAGTGTCTTAATTTTCTTATCATTATTATTATGAAGGCGATTCTCCAATTCTTTCTCTCTCTCCCTCTCCCATTCTCCACCAATCCCCTGCCTCTATTCCCTCAATTTTTGGCTTCCCCCCCTTTTCTCTCCCCTCTCCTTTTCCCCTCTCCCACCTTCCCCTCTCCCACCTTCCCCTCTCCCACCTTCCCCTCTCCCACCTTCCCCCTCTCCCTTGTAGTGAGCAGGTCGTTTGTGTCTCCACGAGAACCAATCTCTCCATGCCAGTGATAGTGGGCTGTCGTGCCTGGACCATCCATGCCAATTGGTCCAGCTAACTGCCTCGTTTCCACTGGTAATCTCTTTTTATTTCTAGCCACTGTGGTACACTTTTATATAGGTTTGTTATAGTGTGTGTGTGTTCTCACCTAATGTAATTTTGTAATGTAATGTAACCTAATGTAACACACACACACACACACACACACACACACACACACACACACACACACACACACACACACACACACACACACACACACACACACACACACACACATGTGTATGTGTGTGTGTGTACTCACCTAATGTAGGTTCCTGAGCCTACTGGGCTCTATCATATCTACATTTGAAACTGTGTATGGAGTCAGCCTCCACCACATCACTTCCTAGTGCATTCCATTTATTAACTACTCTGCGCTGAAAAAATTCTTTCTAACGTCTCTGTGGCTCATCTGGGTACTAAGTTTCCACTTGTGTCCCCTTGTTCGTGTCCCACCCGTGCTGAAGAGTTTCTTTGTCCACCCTGTCAATTCCCCTGAGAATTTTGTAGGTGGTTATCATGTCTCCCCTTACTCTTCTGTTTTCCAGGGATGTGAGGTTCAGCTCCTCTTAGCCTTTCCTCGTAGCTCAATCCTCTCAGTGTGTGTGTGTGTGTGTGTGTGTGTGTGTGTGTGTGTGTGTGTGTGTAAGAGAGTTAGTGTTGCCTTAATTGTTACGTACCTCTATTGTTTTTTTCATGGCTATCAATACGGCATTTACCGAATTTTATCCGTTTTGTGAGCAAACATATCAGAGGAACCTTTGGCTGCCCTGGGTCAACTTTTTTTGTAACGATAATTTGTTTTTGATAGAATGTGTGAGAAGGGGAGAGAATGGGATATATAGAGAATATGATGGTTTGAGGCTCGCCTAAACGGACTTAAATTGGAATGTTTGCAGTCTTGCTGTAGCTCCTAAGCCCCGCCTTTCAAACATTTAATAGTTTAATGCACTGGTTTCTTCTCATTTCTCATCATATTTAGTTGTATCGCTTGACGTCTTTGTCAGTTATTTACCTCTCTTGTTTTCTTGTATGTCTCCTTGTTCTGAAGTTCGTTCTTTTGGACTTTGTATGTAGTTATCATTTCTCCTCAGTTACTATTTGCAACACGTGTGAATAGGTTCAGTTCCCTCAGTTCCGCGTTGCTGAGCTCACGGACAAGACTATATATTTTTAGGCCATATCTAGATTTATTTTTCTTTGGTCGTAGGTATCATATGGGCTGCGTACTCTATAGCGGGTCTCACATAGGTTGCAAATGACATTCAGAAAGCTCATTTGTTCAAGTTCATAATGACTATCGAGACGCGAGTCTGGTAACGTCACCCTGGTTACCTCTGCCTCCGTTCCCTAGACCTGCGCTTATGTCTCATCCAAATAATTTCTTACTTTTCTGATGTAGGAAGCTGCTGTCTTCCCTTCGTTGTGTGGTGGGTTTGGGGTCCCGGCCCTCACCTTCTCCGGCCTCGTAACTAGGAATTTGTCAGAGTTAAGAGTTCAGTAAACATTTGTCACACCGCCTCATTCGTATTCCTTCCTTCCCAGTCGGTATTAGACGTAGCAGGAGTACCAGTTAGAATGGCAGGAGGAGGAGGTGGTAGCCAGATTAAGAGTGACGTGGACCGGGTGTGATGAATTAAGACGGGAAGAACTGGACGATAATCGGGGGAAAAAGTTGAGTAATGAGACATTTCCTGAGGTGGAGTGTTCCTCCCAGCGCCGCTGGAGTAAGTGTCTACCAAAGTTAAGATTAAGGGAGTTTAAGGTGGTAAATCTCTCCTTCTTGAATAAAGGCTGAGTGGCTAATATGATTCCTGGTGTGCTTCAGGCGAGGCAGCTCACGTGAGAAAGTCTAGGGGCGCGGCCCGTGATGTTTGGTGGTGGGAGGTGGCGCGGCGACCCTCCGTGACCCCGGGGCGCGACCTTGCACCCCCGGGGGTAACGGCGTGTTTCCCCCGCCCCGCATTGAGGTCAGTGAGAGTTAAAGGTGTGTGCGTGCGTGCGTGCGCGGCGTGTGTGTACCCACCTAGTTGTATTCGCTTGGTTGTGCTTGCGGGGGTTGAGCTTCGCCTCTTTGGTTCCGCCTTTTCAACCGTCAATCTATTGGTGTACAGATTCCTGAGCCTACTGGGCTCTGTCATATCTACATTTGAAACTGTGTATGGAGTCAGCCTCCACCACATCACACTCCTGTCCCTCTCTCTCCCTCCATCTCCAGTCTCTCCCGTCCCTCCCTCCCTCTCTCTCCCTCTCTCTCCCTCCCTCTCACCTGTAAAGTGAGGTGATGTTTCGCCGAGTGACAGGAAATTAATAAAATTGTCTGAGGCGTTGTTATCTCTCCCGACATTAATTTTGATCCAGAACAAAGAAGTATGATGTGGAGCCACTCCAGGAATTGTTGGAACAGAGCAGACATCTGCATGCTTAGCGGGGAGCCACTACCTGGAGGCGCAGCCTGGAGCCACAACCTGGAACTCAGGAATGGCGTGATAACAATTAATCATATACCTAATAATAATAATAATTGTAATAACTAGAATTCAGGTTTGAGGTCGTGAGCCAAGGAATGATAAGAAATAAGTTGGTAGTTAAGTGTGGAGGCGGAGGAGTTGGCAGGAGCCAGAGAAAGGTCTTTAAAGAGGTATGGGCGTGGTTGCCTCCTCGTAGAGCCCACCTCGTAGAGCCCACCTCGTAGAGCCCACCTCGTAGAGCCCTCCTCGTAGAGCCCACTTGGGGTCTCATCTTCCCAAACTACAACTTAAGATACAACATCACGGTATAATTACAACTTGCGCTAAATATGCACTCAAAATAATCGCCTCCACCCACAACCGAAGAAATTTATTTAAGTACTCCCAAGAACTTTTTCCTGTTCTTGCCTCGTCTTCCGTTTTCTTTGTTTATCGACAGGTCTTGAACTGATGACATCAGGTCAGGGAAGATCAGTTGATCGTTGGCCCACGAGGCTATTACACGTTGTTCATAGATGCGATAATTATCCAGGGTTGTTGAACCTCAGGAAACATTGTGGAGGAAATATCCGGTGAGATTCTAAAAGGCTAAAGTAGTTCTTTATTTGTTTACATCGTCGTGCAGGGACGACGGAGTGTGTGTGAGTATTTTAGCAGGGTAATGAGGACAGAGATGAGGTGTATATATAGCTTCACACTGCCTCAGGCTACGGCAAAATGAGGTGATGTGGATTGTCACCTCTTCTCTGCTGCCTTCCACTCCCCATCTTCCTTCAGTGTTGGTCGTTATTCTTATACATCGCTCGCTTCTCCCTTCCCATCTGTGCCTCTCATTTTTGTTTACACAGGTGGGGGCAGGAACTTGTATAGAAGAAAACTTGACTTCACAAGTCGTGCTAGAGGGGCAAGAGGGACTTGTGTGTACGGCCAGCAGCAGGCTGAGGGCTTTGTCTTCCCCATAGCTCATGGAACCTGGAGCCATGGAACCTGGAGCCATGGAACTTGGAGCCATGGAACCTGGAGCCATGGAACCATGGAACCTGGAACCATGGAACCTGGAGCCATGGAGCCATGGAACCTGGAACCTCTCTCACCCACTCTCACCTGGAGTTGTTCCTGGAACACGATCCGGCAGGCGGTTAACAACCAGGTACCCAATTACTGCTGCGTGAACAGGGGGGGGGGGATGAACAGTTGAGGCTTGGTGCTGAGACAATAGTCTCTGGCCAGGACTCGAACGCAAACCACTTTCACTAACAATCTTTTACCCTTTTCCGCTTATAGGGTCATTTTTTTCCCCTGATGTTGAAGAATGATGTTTTCATTACATCACCAAGACATGTTTTTTTTCCGCGTTGAAGCGTAGTTATTTTTAAATGCTATTCCTTCAGAGGGAAAAAAACATGGATTTACCTTATTTTAGTGGGAAAATTGCACATTTCTTGCCTCCGTAGGGAATAACTTGTTGCCTCCAGAAGGAAAACAAGTTTGCTTTTGCCTGCTCGAAAGGGAAACAAAATACCAGCGTGTTGAAGTTTCTGAGAGGGAAAATCACGGTCTTTTTCCTGCATAGAAATTGTGACTTTGGAGAATAATCTTGAATACAGATTGGCGAGGCAGGATGAACCCGGCTGATGGAGACGGCCAACCACAAGGATCACCTCAAGGAAGTGACCCACATAACCCCTGGAGAACGTTAAGGATCATTTTGATGTTTTAACACGAAGGACAAGAACTCTATTGCGAAAGTGTAAGAGTGTGTACTCACCTAATTGTGCTTGCGGGGGTTGAGCTCTGGCTCTTTGGTCCCGCCTCTCAACTGTCAATCAACTGGTGTACAGATTCCTGAGCCTACTGGGCTCTATCATACCTATATTTGAAACTGTATGGAGTCAGCCTCCACCACATCACTGCCATTTTATTAACTACTCTGACACTGTGCGTGTGTGTGTGTGTGTGAGAGAGAGATAGATATTTGAGAACATTAATGTAACATTAGTGAGTAAGATGTGTTAATACGACAGGTATGGTCAAGCAGGTGTGTAAGACACGTGTGGGAAGGACGAGATGTCTCCACGAACTCGTCCTCACTCCAAAATCACCTCCACAGCCCTTTTTTATTAGTTTTTTTTTTAGTTTTTGTTTTTTTGATGACCATCGTGAAACGTCACTACAAGATATTAGATTTTATTGTTTTACAAAAGGTGTTATGGTATCGGGTCCTGCCCCTCATGGCGTGGTCGCTCCTAACGCCCTCAGGACCAAAGGGTCGACTTCCCCGTTGCTGCAGTGTTTCACTCTCGACCTTACGGACAATTGAGAGATGGTATTATCTTGCCCCGGTCACTCGGAGTTTTTACTTGCGCTTTGATCGTATTTAAATATAAAAATGGCTTCGGTTTGCCAATTTATTCGACAAATTCGGAGGCGGGTGAATAGCATCAATGTTTGTGAGGGGAAGCGACCAGGTGCTGTGAGGGGAGAGGCGACCAGGTGCTGTGAGGGGAGAGGCGACCAGGTGCTGTGAGGGGAGAGGCGACCAGGTGCTGTGAGGGGAGAGGCGATCAGGTGCTGTGAGGGGAGAGGCGACCAGGTGCTGTGAGGGGAGAGACGACCAGGTGCTGTGAGGGGAGAGACGACCAGGTGCTGTGAGGGGAGACACGACCAGGTGCTGTGAGGGGAGAGACGACCAGGTGCTGTGAGGGAAGACACGACCAGGTGCTGTGAGGGGAGAGACGACCAGGTGCTGTGAGGGGAGAGGCGACCAGGTGCTGTGAGGGGAGAGGCGACCAGGTGCTGTGAGGGGAGAGGCGACCAGGTGCTGTGAGGGGACACGACCAGGTGCTGTGAGGGGACACGACCAGGTGCTGTGAGGGGACACGACCAGGTGCTGTGAGGGTATGAGATAATACAATATACCATTGCAATTAAATAGTTATGAGGGTAGATATAGGAAGAGCATGAGGGTCAGTCACTGTATGAGACGGGACACATGAACTGATGCTCGACCCTGAAAGCATATTTAGACACATCAATTAGGCAGAGTTTCTTTAACCCTGATACACTTGTTCACCTAGCAGTAAATTGGTACCTGGAAGTTAGACAGCTGCTACAGGCTGCTTCCTGGGGATGTGTGTGTGTGTGTGTTTACGCGCGCGTTAGAAATATATGTAGTAGATATAATTTGAGGAAAAATAGATTGGTTAGAAAGGCGGGGTCCAAGAGCTAATCGTTCGATTCTGCAGACACAAATAGCCCACAGAAAATAAGTAAATACCCACAAAGGTACACAGGTGGAAGCCGAGTGCCCAAATGACCCACAGAGACATTAGAAAAAACTTTTTCACTGTCCGAGTAGTTAGTAAATGGAATGCATTAGGAAGTGATGTGATGGAGGCTGACTCCATACACAGTTTCAAATATATGATGGAGCTCCAGAAGCTCAGGAATCTGTACACCACTTGATTGACAGTTGAGAGGCGGAACCAGAGAGCCGAAGCTCGACCCCCGCATGCACAACTAGGCGGCATAATCCACATTATACACACGGTATAATTACACTCAGCTCAGTGTGTCACCACTGGCCATGAAATCAGTGGATGAATAGTTGAGTTATTGGGCCGGGGTCTCGGGCGACCATTTAGAGCCGCCAGAGGTCATACGAGGCCTATTCATATTTATATTATCTTAACGTTATCGTAACCCCTCGAACCATCCCCACGATAGTTACAGTCCAACCTTCCGACACGTCCAGCCTCGCCACCAGGACCCTAATTTATTTTTACATTAATGCTGTTTTTCCCCAAAGGTAATGTAGTGCCTGATGGGTGAGATGGATTGTTTTGAATGATCCACACTGGAGGTATTTGATGACGGATAGATGCGGATAGTAGGGATTTGCTCTCTTAACTACGGCTTCAACGTGCTTGATTGGAACGTGCGGTCTGCTGATGAATTGGCGAGGCTGTGATTAATTAGGGCGTGTGGGATCACGCGGCAGCTCCTAAACGC
>NC_091158.1:21411906-21531906 GCF_040958095.1 Procambarus clarkii
TAAGTGTAGTTACGCTCGTGGTGTCCCGTCTTCCTGGCACTCTTTGTCATATAACGCTTTGAAACTACTGACGGTCTTGGCCTCCACTATCTTCTCACCTAACTTGTTCCAACCGTCTACCACGGTGTGTGTGTGTTTGTTTCTACTAGTTGTGCTTGCGGGGGTTGAGTTTCGGCTGTTTGGTCTCGTCTCTCAACTGTCTGTCAACTGTTGTACAGGTTCCTGAGCCTATTGGGCTTGATCATGTTTACATTTGAAACTGTGTATGCGTTTGCGTTTGTTGTGTGGGCGTGCGTGAGTGTGTGTGCATGTACGCGGGTGTGTGTGTGCATGTGCATGTAGGGAAGAGGTGATCCCACATGTAGCCCCCGCCCTGTAAACAGTATTAATTTTATGGTCATACGGTTTTTAATATATTTACATATATACATTTGCGCTTTCTTGTTGAGAAAGATAACAAAGAAAGATTAACATACATTGAGTATGTGTTAGAGAGCATAAAGCTCTCCCTCGTCTGCTCCTCTTCACGTGACCACTCTTCTGCTGAAGAACTTCCTCAATTTGACAACATAATAGTCTGTTGGATCAAGTTATCGCTAGTCGAGCCTTTCCCCGGGCCGGCTTGGGGTGTGGAGGAACTCCCTGAACTTCCTTCAGCTACACTATAATCCCAGGTATCACGTTCAGTTCCGAGGCTGTGATTGTCTGATAGAAATTAATGTGTGTCTTTAGTCTTTAGATCTCGAATTTAACATTGCATTGTATTGAGTTTCATTATTTGTTAAAATTCGTGCTACCTCCTTACGTGCGTACGTAGAGGCGTACACGACTGTTCCACAGTGGATGTTAAAACATTGTAAGCGTTAGCCATCCTAACCTAGTCTGTCTCAAACTATCCTGAGTTTAACCCAACGGAGCCCAACACAGCCTACGTTGAGGTTACCTTGAGGTGCTTCCGGGGCTTAGTGTCCCCGCGGCCCGGTCATCGACCAGGCCTCCTGGTTGCTCGACTTATCAACCAGGCTGTTAGACGCGGCTGCTCGCAGCCTGACGTATGTCGACGCCTAACCTAATTCATATTAATCTAATAATATTTACGGGTTTAACAACCGTAAATATTTAATTTTAATTTATTTTATGCCTGCAGGATCGAGCTCTAGCTGTTGTGTGTGTAATTACCTGAGTGTAGTTACAGGATCTACCAATGTAACGGTTCTATTGTTACGTAAATTATGGTGACAATAAACACAGACACTAAGATACTATATATATATTCTATATATATAGTACTATATATATACTATATAGATACTATATAGTACTATATAGATACTATATAGTACTATATAGATACTATATATATATGGTCGAATATACAGAAGTACACAGGTGATACTTTGGTGTGAGTTGAGCGTCGGTACAGTATCTCGCAAGTGTCTGCTCTAGACCACACTTGAAAGTAGACTACGCTCGTGGTGTCCCGTCTTCCCAGTACTCTTTGTCGCATAACACTTGAAGCAACTGACGGTTTTGGCCTCCACCACCATTTCGACTAGCTTGTTCCAACCGTCTACCACTCTGTTTGCAAAAGTGATTTGTTTATATTCCTTCGGCAGTTTTGTTTAGTTAGTTGAAGTCTAAGACCTCTTGTTCCAGGTCTCAGGAATTCTTCCCTATCAATTTTATCGATTCCCGTTCGTACGTGTGTGTGTGTGTGTGTGTGTGTGTGTGTGTGTGTGTGTGTGTGTGTGTGTGTGTGTGTGTGTGTGTGTGTGTGTGTGTGTGTGTGTGTGTGTGAGTGAGTGAGTGAGTGAGTGAGTGAGTGAGTGTGTGTGTGTGTGTGTGTGTGTGTGTGTGTGTGTGTGTGTGTGTGTGTGTGTGTGTGTGTGTGTGTTCTATGTCTCACAGGTTCAGAGTGGCTGTAAACCCCTTGCTTTAGCTCTTGGGCCGAGCTCACTTAGGTTTGGATGAGGAACAATCATTCTAAGAGGAATTTGTTTGTGAGTTTTGCAAGGATTTGTGGGAATTTAACTGGGATTATCGCGGATTTGGCGTGTTTCCTGGGATTTGTTAGGGCAGCGTGGGGGAGGGGGAGGGGCGGAGAGGAAGGTAACGTGGGAGGGATTTAATGTGGGAGGAAGCAGCTGTGTACAAGTATTCCTTCAGTGTGTACACAACAGCCTATCATCCTAACATGAGAGTACATGTAATAACAATTTTGTCGATCGAACAAATATGGACGAGATGGGCCAATAGAAAGTAGACTTATGTACTGTTCGATTTGGACAAACCGGAAAAGTTTTTATATGTATGTTAAACAAAACCCAAATATACACGCTATCTGAGGCCTAATATAGTACATATATGTGCTATACCAAGACTAGGAATTTTTCAGTATAATTTTAGTTTTTTTCCAGATCGTATAAAAAGAATAGTACCAAGTTCTTATTTATATATTTGTTCATAACGTTGACTTTTGTACAATTCAAGTTCAAGTATGTTTATTGAGATAAGAAAGAAATACATCTCAAAGGGATAGAGTAGCTTAGGCTCTTTCTACCCCCCTTTTTGTACAATCGTGATTACGGGCTATTCATGCCCGTGCCACCTGTTGGGTGGCTTAATCTTCATCAATCTACACATTAGTGCCTCACCAGGAGGATGGTTGGTATACAGTGTGGGCCCTCAAGTCTACCCGGAGGTATCCCCTGGTATACATGTATTATGGTGTGTAACTGCTGCTGGCCGTGGCGGGAGACATCTTGGAAAGATCTACTCTTAAGCAAACCACAACAGTTCCGTTACGGGAGTGAGAGACGGTAGTGTGTCTTAGACGAATCTTGGAGAGTGAACAAGGACCCCGAGAGGGAAGGGGCTGGCAACTGTACTTTTAAACAACAACATAATTACAATTATGTTGTGTATGTTGTGATGCCTGCTTGATGGGGTTCTGGGAGTTCTTGTACTCCCCAAGTAGAACAACTCCCCACGTCTTCAAGTGACACACGCGACATACACCGAGCCGTCCTATAGAGGTAACCCCCTGCCTACAGTCTCCTGCTGCTGCAGTGTTCCGTGGCAGAGTGGAAGTGGTTGAGTACTCGCAAGATGTTAGCTTGGTTAAGTGTGTGTGGCCAGCACCCCCGACACGCGGGTCCTCTGGCATAAACATCACTGTGAATCTTCCATTGTATGCAAGCCTTCTAGCAAGCCATATATATATATATAATATTGTAACTGGTGCCTCAGCTTAAATATTGTGGTGGTAGAGAGTGAGGAGAGAGAGACACTCTGGCTGGAAACACTGGCTGGTGTAAACGTTGCCACAGTGTAAATGTTTGTCAGTATAAATGGCTGGTAGTGTAAATGGTGTGTGTGTGTGGTGGGAGTGGCGGGGCTCCGTACCCCTATCACAGACCTTACTTCTCATGGGGTCTGGCACGCGTGTTTGTGTGTGTTTGCCAGCGCCTGTTTGCCTTTGCCCGTGCGTGTGTTTGTCTGTGCGCGCACGCGCAATCAGTATGTGCGTGCGCGCGCGCACACGCGCGTGTGTAACTTTACGATGGGAAAAGTAAACTTGGCCTTAAGTTCGAATTTGAGCCATGGAGGACACGTGACACCGCCGAGGCCCATAAGGTCGAGGAACTCGAGGGTAACCCAGGAGCTGGACGACCTTAGTGCCTGGGCTCGCACTCCCGCTCTCTGCATATCGAATGGCAGATCAATAGGGCTTAGTTTGGACTGGTACGATGGTTCCTTTCGGGCGCTTCAGAGCTGTTTCTCCTGCACGGTGCGCGCGCGCCAGCCTCGGCTCCCCATGAAGCGGAGACCTTCTCAGCTACAATTAATTCGAGAATGGTGATAACGAAATAGAAAAAATATTGTCAATCGATGCCCGTTGGTAATATGAGCAGCCCATTAAACGTTGTTAATTTGGAGGTTGTTAGTTATCTTGAGGATTATCTTGAGATGATTTCGGGGCTTTTTAGTGTCCCCGCGGCCCGGTCCTCGACCAGGCCTCCACCCCCAGGAAGCAGCCCGTGACAGCTGACTAACTCCCAGGTACCTATTTACTGCTAGGTAACAGGGGCATTCAGGGTGAAAGAAACTTTGCCCATTTGTTTCTGCCTCGTGCGGGAATCGAACCCGCGCCACAGAATTACGAATCCTGCGCGCTATCCACCAGGCTACGTGGCCCCCTTATTTGATACTTAGTTGATACTTGGAGCCAGGAACGGGGGGGGGAAGGGTTGTTAGAATGTTAGTGGGAACTGTCCACGCTAACTAGGCTAACAGACAGATGTTTGCGTGTCATAAATGGGGAATGTTGGTGAGAGATGGTGGGGGGGGGGGGAATGACGGGTACTAGAGACAGATGTGAGACAGACAGATACAGATGATACATCTGTAGTGAGATAGGAGAAGGGGGGGGGCGGTGAGGAAAGTAAGGATGTACTACCTAGCGGGTTTTCTTCCAATTGGGGAGTGTTGTTTATTCTGCCGTGGCGGCTTGTCCACTCACAGGACGAGTGACGCTCTCCAATAGACTTGTCCTTTGAGACAATATATAAAAAAACTCCATCCCTTCCCCTTATCTCAGTGGTATGGGAGGTCCCGCGCCTATACCCGCCCCTCCCATACATAGCGCACTTATTCACACAAAATAAGGGGTTAAGACCGCTTAAAAAAATGTGATTATTACCGAGCAAAATTTTGAAATAGTTTTATTATCTTGGGGCAGGTTGATGTATGGGGGGTGTATGGCGGCCATCTTGGTAGGGGTGTATGGCGGCCATCTTGGTAGGAGTGTATGGCGGCCATCTGGTAGGGGTGTATGGCGGCCATCTTGGTAGGAGTGTATGGCGGCCATCTTGGTAGGAGTGTATGGCGGCCATCTTGGTAGGGGTGTATGGCGGCCATCTGGTAGGAGTGTATGGCGGCCATCTTGGTAGGAGTGTATGGCGGCCATCTTGGTAGGGGTGTATGGCGGCCATCTTGGTAGGAGTGTATGGCGGCCATCTTGGTAGGAGTGTATGGCGGCCATCTTAGTAGGAGTGTATGGCGGCCATCTTGGTAGGGGTGTATGGCGGCCATCTTGGTAGGAGTGTATGGCGGCCATCTTGGTAGGAGTGTATGGCGGCCATCTTGGTAGGAGTGTATGGCGGCATCTTGGTAGGGGTGTATGGCGGCCATCTTGGTAGGAGTGTATGGCGGCCATCTTGGTAGGGGTGTATGGCGGCCATCTTGGTAGGGGTGTATGGCGGCCATCTTGGTAGGAGTGTATGGCGGCCATCTTGGTAGGAGTGTATGGCGGCCATCTTGGTAGGGGTGTATGGCGGCCATCTTGGTAGGAGTGTATGGCGGCCATCTTGGTAGGAGTGTATGGCGGCCATCTTGGTAGGAGTGTATGGCGGCCATCTTGGTAGGAGTGTATGGCGGCCATCTTAGTAGGAGTGTATGGCGGCCATCTTGGTAGGAGTGTATGGCGGCCATCTTGGTAGGAGTGTATGGCGGCCATCTTGGTAGGGGTGTATGGCGGCCATCTTGGTAGGGGTGTATGGCGGCCATCTTGGTAGGAGTGTATGGCGGCCATCTTAGTAGGAGTGTATGGCGGCCATCTTGGTAGTAGTGTATGGCGGCCATCTTGGTAGGGGTGTATGGTGAGGGAAAGTGTTGAGAGGTATCGAGGCATCATTCACACTGGATAAATGATTTAACTAGTCAGACCAGAAAGTGGGAATGGTTCCTCACTTGAGGTTGTTGGTGGCCCTGTGGAGTGGCCCTGGGGTGTGGCCCTGTGGAGTGGCCCTGTGGAGTGGCCCTGTGATGTGGCCCTGGGGTGTGGCCCTGTGATGTGGCCCTGGGGTGTGGCCCTGTGGTGGTATGGCCTTGTGATGTGGCCCTGTGGAGTGGCCCTGTGATGTGGCCCTGGGGTGTGGCCCTGTGATGTGGCCCTGGGGTGTGGCCCTGTGGTGGTATGGCCTTGTGATGTGGCCCTGTGGAGTGGCCCTGGGGTGTGGCCCTGTGGAGTGGCCCTGTGGAGTGGCCCTGTGATGTGGCCCTGGGGTGTGGCCCTGTGATGTGGCCCTGGGGTGTGGCCCTGTGGTGGTATGGCCTTGTGATGTGGCCCTGGGGTGTGGCCCTGTGGTGTGGCCCTGTGATGTGGCCCTGTGATGTGGCCCTGGGGTGGTATGGCCTTGTGATGTGGCCCTGGGGTGTGGCCCTGGGGGTGTGGCCCTGTGGTGTGGCCCTGGGGTGTGGCCCTGGGGTATGGCCCTGTGATGTGGCCCTGGGGTGTGGCCCTGGGGTGTGGCCCTGTGATGTGACCCTGGGGTGTGGCCCTGGGGTGTGGTCCATGTAGTGTGTGGTGTAAAAAATACTAGTCACAGCTTCGTGTCATCCTTTGCAGGTGATACAAAGATCAACATGAAAATTGCCACTGTAGAAGACACTGAAAAACCAGACAGACAGACAGACATAAAGTATTCGAGGGCAGCTGAAAATAACATGATGTTTAACGGTGACAAGTTCCAGGTACTGAGGTATGGTGGACACGAGGTTAAACGAAACACAGTGAACAGGACACAGACCTACTCATAGAAGGAAAGCAACATGTAAAAGATCTGAGAATTATGATGTCTGACGACTTCGCATTTAGTAAACATAACCGAGCAAATATAGCGGCGGCGGCCATGAAAATGATAGAATGGATTATGAGAACGTTCAAATCCAGAGATCCCACAGCAGTGCTAATACTATTTAAATCACTTGTGCTGTCCCTGTCTTGAGTACTGCTCAGTACTTACTCTTTCCCGATCAGAGCAGGAGAGAATCTCTAAATTAGAGGGAATACAGAAAACATATACGGCACGCATAGACACGATAAAACATCTAAATTATTGGGACCGTTTAAATGCTCTCAAAATGTACTCTTTGGAAAGGAGACGAGAGAGGTATCAAATAATATATACATGGGAAGATACTGGAGAGCCAGGTCCCAAATTTGCACAGTAGAATAACAACATATTGGAGCAAAACATATGGAAGGAAATGCAGAATAGAACCAGTGAAGAGTAGAGGTGCCAGAGGAGCACCTATGTTCCTCTGATTCACAATCAGAGAACACTGTCTGGACATCAGAGGTCCTCAGCTGTTCAAGAGGCACTTAGATAAGTTCTTGCAAGAAAGGTGCGGATGAACCAGGCTGTAGTGGATGAGCCCATGTAGTGTGGGTGTATGTGGGTGCATGGTGGTGGTGTCACCTGTGTGGAGTGTGTGTGGTGAGGGTGTAGGGGAGGGGGCGGGCGTCATGCAGGGAGACGGAGGAAGCGACACAGGTGCAGCGTGGGGCGGGGTCCCCTGCCTCTTCCTTGCTGGCTAGATGGAGATGAACGGGCGGGCGGCGGAAGTAAGGTGGGCGGGACGCCGGCGGGTGTCCCCGAGCGGAAAAGGTAGGTGGTTGTTGGGGGGGGGGGTTGCGGCGGTCAGCTGATCAACTGACGGAGCAGGTGTCGTAAACCTTTGTCTAATCGGTGGCAGCTGTAGGGTGGTGGTGGAGGAGGGGTGTGTGGGATCCCTGTTTTTTTGTTGTGTGTGGGGGGGGAGGGGAGGGGGGTCCAGTGGAGTGTTGGGAGGGTGTTCGGGACCTGCGGGGGGCAGGGGGGGGGGCGGAATGGAGGCATTTAAGCCGGAAAGGAAGTTGTTGAGGATTGTAAAGTGTGTGTGAAGTGTTGGAGGAGGGGCGTGGGTGTGGGAGGATACTGGGGGGGGGGGGGTACTGGTAGTGGGGGGTGAGTGGGGGGGGTACTGGTAGGGGGGGTGAGTGGGGGGGGGGGGGTACTGGTAGGGATGGGTGAGTGGGGGGGGTACTGGTAGTGGGGGGTGAGTGGGGGGGAATGGGTAGTGATGGGTGAGTGGGGGGGGGGTACTGGTAGGGATGGGTGAGTGGGTGAGGCCACTGGTAGTGATGGGTGAGTAAGCAAGGAGCTGAGTAAGGACAGGTCAAGTGTTGAGTTCACTACTCACCGACCAACATCTTGACGTATCACTCTCCCAAGACCAAAAATTAAGGAACTAAAAATCATAGCGGCTCGCAAATTGACGCGATGTTCCGTTTTCTATTCGCAAGACCTCTGTTAGGTTAGGTTCGGGCAATACAGTACATCAATTTAATGATGTTGTGAACGCTGGAGAGGACGAGCTAGTTCACCATACATGGTGAACAATGTTTCACCATTACAGTGTCACCCCAAACGGTGCACATTTGGTGTGTTCATCGCACAATTGTTACGGCGGAAATGGTGGTAGTTATGAAGTTGTGATTAAAATGGTAAAGGTAGTTGTGGTAAACGTGTTGATGATGACAGTTGTTGCGTTTGGGGTTGTGGTAGTTGGGATGGGTTTTGTGGTGGTGGTTGTGGTTGTATGATGCTGGTAGGGTTAGTGGCGGTCAGGAGGTACTGGTGATGCTCGTATAGGAGAGGAGAAGGATGCTGGAGGTCCATGCAGCAGGGTTGTGGTAGTGGTGATAGTGGTGGTAGTAGTGGTGGTAGTGGAGGCGGAGTGCCGTACCGATGTCATCACTTGCGTATAAATATTCAAAGGACGTCCTCATTAGTATTCATATCCCACCATTACACGTCCCTCGCCGGGCTCTTTGTGCATTTAAAATTTATACATTTTTTCAGCGCCATTTGTAATATTAATTTTTTCATATTTTAGGTCAATGAGGTATTTTTCCCAGTGCGAAGTGTGTTGTTCTGTGGCCGCAGAGGCAGACTGAAGTTAGTGTGTGTGTGTGTCTTCAGTGCTGAGGATACCTAGAGTCAGTATAGAGTCAGCTACTGCGAACAAAAAGTTCCAAGTAGCACGGGCTATGGTGAGCCCGTAGTGGACTTACCTGGCACAGGAGCGGGGCGGTAACTGTGTTAACTGTAACTGAGTCGGTGGACAAAACAGGACAGATGTAACATCCAGATGCAGGCGATGAGTCACAATAACGTGGCTAAATTATGTTGACCAGACCACACACACTAGAAGGTGAAGGGACGACGACGTTTCGGTCCGTCCTGGACCATTCTCAAGTCGATCATTCGACAATCGACTTGAGAATGGTCCAGGACGGACCGAAACGTCGTCGTCGTCCCTTCACCTTCTAGTGTGTGGTCTGGTCAACATGTAAAGTCCAGATTTCGCATGGTACAAATTCTTTAGGATTTGAGGATTGATGTAGAGGAGAACTTTCAAATCCAGGGATCCCATCACAATGGTTGTACTCTTCAAGGCACTTGTGTTGTCCCGTCTTGAGTACTGCTCAGTACTCACTTCCCCCTTCAAAGCAGGAGAGATTGCTGAAATGGAGGGAATACAGAGAACATATACGGCACGCATAGACGCGATAAAGCACCTAAATTATTGGGATCGTCTCAAAGCCCTCCAAATGTACTCACTAGAAAGAAGACGAGAGAGATATCAAATAATATACACCTGGAAGATACTGGAGGGCCAAGTACCAAATCTACACAGTAAAATAACAACGTACTGGAGTGAACGACATGGAAGAAAATGTAGAATAGAACCAATGAAGAGCAGAGGTGCCATAGGCACAATCAGAGAACACTGTATAAACATCAGAGGTCCGCGGTTGTTCAACGTCCTCCCAGCAAGCATAAGAAATATTGCCGGAACAACCGTGGACATTTTCAAGAGGAAACTAGATTTATTCCTCCAAGGAGTGCCGGACCAACCGGGCTGTGGTGGGTATGTGGGCCTGCGGGCCGCTCCAAGCAACAGCCTGGTGGACCAAACTCTCACAAGTCGAGCCTGGCCTCGGGCCGGGCTTGGGAAGTAGAAGAACTCCCAGAACCCCATCAACCAGGTATCAACCAGGAAGTTAGATCAAATACGTTTATTGAGACAATAAGATACATCTCAAAAGGATAGATTGATTGATTGATGATGATCAATCATCAAAAGCCACCGCAAGAGGTGGCAGAGGCATGAGCAGCCTGTGGTAGATTGTAGATGAGGTGGTAGATGTTTGGAGTGGATGAATGTGGTGTAACATAGTGTCAAAGTGTCGCAAAAGGATACAGTAACTTAGGCTACCTCGACACTCCATGGAAGTTAGGTGGTGATGGGAGTGAATGTCACCACTTCACCTGGGACTCCACGTGGGAGGGAAAGATGAATTTTGTACCTGGGAGCCAGGTCAGTTTTTCACCACGGGGGGGGGGGGGGCAGGGCTTGTTCACCTGGGGGAACGAGGTGGTTACACCCGTGGAGACGGCTGGTACTACGCTTCTTGCTTAATGCACGGTGATTCCAAGGACACTTAAACAGGGAGCCTGATAACCGGCATGATCAGCCAAACTGTTGGAGTTTGCAGCTTATAAACTCTATGGGGGGGGGGGGGTATTAGTACCCGACCGACCCAGAAGAGTTTGAAGGATCGTCTCAAATTCCTTCTTTAAAAATGTTGGCAGTTTTCTCCTAGTTGAAGATACTTCATGTAAAAGCTCTTCCTGGTTGATTATAGTTACTTCTTAGTGAACTTTTTACACATTTTATAATGAACTTTTATAAGTTCTCTCTCTCTCTCTCGCTTTTTATTTCTTTATATCGCTCATGCAACGAATGATTGAAATGTGCAGAATTTGTCCACCCAGCTGACAGTTGAGAGGCGGGACCAAAGAGCCGAAGCTCAACCCCCCGCCAGCACAACTAAGTGCGTACAGCAACTTCCCGATACACTGCCTGAACTGAACCGTTTGTGCAAGAGTAGACAAATTCTCGAAGTCGACCAGAGGAAATCCACTTGTAATCCTTCCCTTGCAGGTTAGCAGCCGGGGAGGCGGTCAATACGTCAGGCGGGCAGCGGGTAAAGTGTTGGCGGGGGGGGGGAAGTGTCTGGTGTTGACGGAGGGTTGACAGGTAAGGGGGGAAAAGGCAGCTATATGGGGTTGACGGGTGGATGAGAATGATACCTGGAGCATACCTAGTTGATACCTGGTTCCTTGGTATACCTGGATATCTAGAGAGGGTTTCGAAATTCTACTCCCCGAGCCCGGCCTGAGGGCTCAGCTGGACACTAGGATGATAACGACAGAGACCAGGATCAGTCAGGATAAGCATGTTAGCCGTGGTCAGATATGTGGATGGGGCGTGGGCGGGCGCCTGGCAGGGGGGTGTGCGTGTCCTGGTGCCGTAGTTCTGCACGGCAAACAAAAAGAAATACAGTATTAATACAGTAGCAAGTAATTTATATATTTGTGACTCACTTCCCCCCTCCTCACACCCCCCTCCCACCCTCCCCCCCCCTCCCTCCCCCCCTCTCTCTCTCTCTCTCTCTCTCTCTCTCTCTCTCTCTCTCTCTCTCTCTCTCTCTCTCTCTCTCTCTCTCTCTCTCTCTCTCTCTCTCTCTCCTCTCTCTCTCTCTCTCTCTCACTCTCACTCTCACTAATCTCTCTCTCACTCTCACTCTCACTCACTCACTCACGAAAATTGTTCTTTATTCGTCCTGAGTATTGGTCACCATTCAGTATTGGTGAGTGTCCATGTCCTCCCCACCATCCCCCACCTCCCATATCCCCCTCCACCAGTGTCTGGTGCTCTGCTCCAGGTCTAACCATCTCCCTCACTTGTGGTAACTCCACGGCCAAACTTTATACTTGGCGTCGTTAACATTTCCATAACTGAATTTTCACCACTGCCAAAAGCTTCTAAAGTCTTTCGCGCGAAATTACAGATTTTTTGGTCCTATTACTTTGTTTTCAGACCAAAATCAGGGCCAGACGACTGAAAAATAAAAGTCAACGCCACTAATTACCGCAAACCTCTCAAGGCACAGAAATGTTCGTTCGCTGAGAAATGTCACTTAAGGCGTCGTAATCGAAAAAAAACAAGATAACACCAATTTCCCGCCAAAACATGATAGGTGTCGTCGAGCGACCGGTGAGAGAGCGACGTCGCCGTTGGGCCAGGATCCTCCGCCAGACCCGCGCGACGTCTCCAGGGAAGAAGATATCCAGTAAGATAGTAAGATATCCAGTAAGAAGATATCCAGTAAGAAGATATCCAGTAAGAAGATATCCAGTAAGAAGATATCCAGTAAGAAGATATCCAGTAAGATAGTAAGATATCCAGTAAGAAGATATCCAGTAAGAAGATATCCAGTAAGAAGATATCCAGTAAGATAGTAAGATATCCAGTAAGAAGATATCCAGTAAGATAGTAAGATATCCAGTAAGAAGATATCCAGTAAGATAGTAAGATATCCAGTAAGAAGATATCCAGTAAGATAGTAAGATATCCAGTAAGAAGATATCCAGTAAGATAGTAAGATATCCAGTAAGAAGATATCCAAGGACGATATCGGCCGATGACTTGCAGAAGAGGTCGACTGTGGTTCTTGCAGAGAGCGACGAGGAGATGCAGGTAATGACTTACGACAAAAGGACTGAATAAAACCGAAATAAAAGCCCCCCTTCCCCACCCCCCCAACGACCACCTATTACTATTATTCCCTTGGCTTCTTCGGCACAAGAAAATGGCCGCTCCGTTTAAAAGATGTTAATGAAAGTTTGACTTTTTAAATATTTTATCCCCCCCCCCCTTTTCTTCTTTTCTAAAGATATGAGGCGGTGAGGGTGTGAGAGGGTGTATAGTACAGGGTGTGCTGGAGTAATGGGTGAATAAGGTGGAGGAATGAGAGGGGCGGGTACCGTGTGTCGCATCTCTAGCATATACAAGACTGAGGAGGGTGTGGGTGTGGGTGTAGAGAGTGTGGGTGTGGAGGGTGATGGGGAGTGTAGACCCATGAGTCGTGTGGGGTGAGCCAGCCGCGGGGGTGTTAATTCCTGGACCTTCTGAAGGGGAACTAATGCTGTATTCACGCACTATGGGAACTTATGCTAAAAAGGTGTATACAGTTCACAGAAATGGTAGGAGCAGCAGCAGCAGTGTGGTGGTGGGTCGGCCGGGTGTGGGTCGGCCAGGTGTGGGGCAACCGGGTGTGGGTCAGCCAGGTGTGTGTGTGGGAAACTGCAGGAACACCGCTGCAGGTGTTCTAGGCACCAGCAGGTTAGCAGACGCAGCAGGAACGAGCAGTATTCATGAAATCGGTAATAAGGGTGTGCAGCAGACTTTTGGAGCAGCTGTGGGAGGAGAAGAAACTATGCCAGCAGCACCAGCAGCAGCAGTGAGGTGAGGGTGAGGATTACCTTATGAAAAACTCCCCTTTGATTCCACTCCTTCAAGCGGAAACATTAGTTGCTCTACGTTACCTCTGGTTGCCCCCACCCCCTACCTCTTGCCCCCCCCCCCCGCCACTTCTTGCCCCCTCCCCTCTTGCCCTTGCCCCCACCTCTCCTTTTCTCTCTCCCCTCCAGCACTCATCATTATCCCATGCATTCACTCATTCGCTCCCTGCTGTTTCTCCCATTCCATCCCTGCTTTCCCTCCCATTCCGTCTCTGCTGTTCCGTTCATCACAACAGTTCTCCAAATACCCCCCTCCCAACCCCAACCTCCTCCCCGCTGCCGTCCCTCCAACACCCTCATCGACCTGTCTGGGCGCTGTTATCACACGTTATCAAGGCGGCTATCGCAGGATTCAGGGTTCGTCGGTGGAGTGAAAAACGAGGCATTGTTCGGAGCGGCGGCTGCCGCTGCCCGCCGACACGTCCGACTCCACCGACACCCGACCAGTGATCTGCCGTTCCTATGGTTCCCTTAGGGCGAGGTTCTGAAGGCTCTCTTCCCATACTCTCTCTCCTGGAATGTTTAGAGCAAGTGGCGATGGTTAGTAGGGTGAGGAAGGGCAAGTATGGCGGCTCAAGCCATGGGGTTTGTCATGATTGGGAATGGTGGTGGTTGAATTTGAGTAAACTGTCCTCTGAATGCCTTACATTGCGTTGATTACGGGGATCAATGTCTCCGCGGCCTGGTCTCTGACCCAGGCCGCGTGAGTGTGTCATCAAATTAAATTGATGGTCTGGTCAACCAGGCTGTTGGACGCGGCTGTTTTACAGCCTGGTTGATCAGGTATCCTTATCGAGTTCTCTGTTGAACACTGTGGAGGGGTCGGCCAGTTATGTCCCTTATGTGTAGTGGAAGCGTGTTGAACAGTCTCGGGCCTCTGATGTTGATAGAGTTCTCTCAGAGTACCTGTTGCACCTCTGCTTGTAAATGGGGGTATTCTGCACTGTTATTCTATTGTTATTCTATTCTGTTCTCTATCCGTCTGCGCTCTAGAGAATACAGATTTAAGTATTTTAATCGGTCCCAATAATTTAGATTCTTTACTGAGTGGATTCTAGCAGTAACGGATCTCTGCACGCTCTCCAGGTCAGCAATATACCCAGCTATGAAAGGGGCTGTCATTGTGCAGCAGTACTCCACTCTAGAGAACACTAGCGTCTTGAAAATTATCATCATCGGTATAGCATCTCTTGAGTGAAAAGTTCTTGTTATCCAACCTGTCACTTTTCTTACAGTTGTGACTGAAAGGTTCTTGCAGGGGGGGGTTAATGTAAATTGCTCCATGAAACTAGCGATGGACGGCATTAACACGATCTAATAAAAATATTCAAGATCGTGCCAAGAAGTACGATTGCAAATCATGTTGCACAAACCTGTCCGAGAATGATTTGTAAAATTCTGTCAACATTAAGTCCAAGGATTTTCCAACCCCGCCTTCGACGTATAGATATAAAGGGCATAACTGTTAGATCTCAAATCGGATGCCTGCACCAGAAACCGGGCCTCGGGGACACTGGTGCCCCGCTGAACGTGTATGTGGTGAGAGAAGTGGATCTGGAGGGCCGTAGCCCAAGTGAGAGGACTGTAATGGGTGTGGGTGTGCTGTTCTCTGTCCGGATATCACTTTTGTGCTGAAGATCTTTCTGATAATCCCAATTCTGCCATTTCCTGCCCCCCCCCCACTTCCCCTACCCCCTCTCCTCCATCTAACCCCCCCCCTCCCCCGCTTTTTTCTCTATCCTTGGGACCTTCCCCGATTCTCACTAACAGGTGGGCTCTATTTCCCATCCTCTGGAATATTATGATCTATATCTGTAAAAAAAGGTGAGAGTGTGTGTGTGTGTGTAGGGTCCGACGCCGAACACTAACGTCAAGCCTCGCCCAATTTTCTAAGGTGACACATGGGCCCTAGTGTCACCCTTAAAAAAAAAGGCATCTATAGCGACCCCCTTCGATTTTCATGTAATGATTTTCCCGATTTCAAGTCTGAAATCGGGAATTTGTTTCCCATGGGGGAGCGGGGTGGGTGGGTGGGGGGGGGGGGGGCAGCCCGTTGGACCAATCTCTCTCAAATCGAGCCTGGCCTCAGGCCGGGCTTGGGAGTAGAAGAACTCCCAGAACCCCTTCAAGCAGGAAGTCCTACACGGAGACAGAATCTACACCCATCTACTATCCCCGGCGCTGTAGGCGTGTGGGGACGCACCCTCCAGTGGCCAGCAGTTCTGTCCAACTTCACAAGTACGGAGTGAGTGGAGGGGGATTATGATGGACGGGGGAGTGGACTGGGCACGAGGAGGAGGTCGTACATTCAGAGAATAGGTTGAAGAGAAGGAGATGGAAGGTGGCTTGTTAGGAGAATGTAGTTGACAGATGACAGACTCACACGGCTGGAAGGATTACATTATGTGTAACATGGGAACGTTCGTGTGTGTGTGTTGTGCGGGCGTACATGCGGGCGTCAGATCCCCCCAACATGCTCAGGCTGTTGTATAAGCCTCATCCAGGCGTCTCCATCTTGCAAAGTTCCACCTTTCATTGTCCCCTTCCCCCCCCCCCTCCTCCCCAGCAAGTATTAACGACCCCCAGCAAGCAGGCCCTTGCTGTAGGGTCGTTGCCAGGGGAGAACTGCCCTCTAAATTTCACGATTGGTAGTTCACAAGCGCAAAATACCAGTAATGATTCGTGTGATTCGATGTCATTAGTTTAACAGCCCGAGTTTGTATGCTGAATTTACGGTTGTTAGTGACAGTAGTTAGTGGTCGTTAGCAATAGTATTTAGCGTTATAGCAATAGCAGTTACTGGACTTTATTATTTACACAATATCCGTCCTTCTGTTGAACATTTTCTATAGATCTATTTACAATTTACAGGTGGCTATTACAAGGGAAATTTTGAATTAGATCTTTATGGACACTGTGACACCAGTAAGGTATTAGACACGGCAGAAAGAGCAGTGGAAGAGAGAGCGTAAGACACGGTACACAGTGTCTTACATAGTACATAGACTCAAGAGTCCTGTGGCGCCCTGTACGGGGGTGGAAGCCACTTCCACACACAGCTCTTGAGGCCAGACTCGACAAAGAATAAGCACTCGAGAATACCTTAGTTACATTGTAAAGCAACGGAGTACTATAAGGCCAGCGTGCGAGGCATGAAACTCACTCACTAAAACTTAGACTTCACTTCCCCGTTGTCAGTGTTAAGTACTTCCACTGGGGTACCTCCACTGGGGTACTTCCACTGGGGGTACACAAGACAGGTGACACCGTTACCACAGACGCCCGAGGGGCGGTACATACCCATTGCCGCACAAAACCAGTAACCAGGTTGTGCTACAAAGGTACGCGGTACATAGGTACTCGATGTGCATAGTACGGTGCAGGCGACGGTGCAGAGGCGACGTCCTAGACTTGGTACGCCGCAGGTGCGGTACAGAGGCTCAGCTGCAGGTACGGTACGTCGCTGCCTTAGCAAACTGAGAACGTGAAGTATCAATGACGAGACGGTACAACTTTCGCCGGGACGAGAGGCAGCGCTACGACGCCAGGCTGGGGGGGGGGGGGAGGGGGTAAAGTGGGCCCATGACTCGCTGACCCCTCGACCCTACCTGACCCCAACCTGCACCGCAACACTCTCTCTGCTGCAGGTGTTGCACACCCCCCCCCCCCCCCCCCATACTCTGTAAACACACACCTGGTTGATACCTGGTTGATGGGGTTCTGGGAGTTCTTCTACTCCCCTGACTTGTGAGAGTTTAGTCCACTAGGCTGTTGCTTGGAGCGGCCCGCAGGCCCACATACCCACCACAGCCCGGTTGGTCCGGCACTCCTTGGAGGAATACCTGTAGGTATCCCTCCCTGCAGAGCGTACACCCAGCCCTTCTTGAACAGGTTTGGTAAAGTGTATTGGAGTAAAGTGCCCGGCCAGCGTTGCCTGTGTGTGTTTCTAGAGTGTGGTTGGGTGTAGTGTGTGGCTGATACACTTTCATGAAGGGTTGCACAGGGCACTCGTACGACAAGCCAGAGATCGTCTATTCCGACTCCCAGTAAAGACGTTGATTACTGTAGTTGATTAAGAAGTTTGCTCTTTAACTTGTAAATAAAATATTCCATGATACGAACTTTTGTTAAAAGCGCAGATAGTGAGGACGAGGCCTGCCAGCCGTGTTTAGCAGCGTCTTCGGCCTAAGTTGTTGCTGCTTGTTGATAATGCATGCATTTTTCCCCAATCACGGGGCTCAACTTCCCTGCGGCCCGGTCTCTGGCCAGGCCTCCGGGTTGCTGGACTGGTCAACCAGGCTGTTAAACGTGGTTGCTCGCAGCCGGACGTATGAATCAGTTGGTGACCTGGTGGTGACATGGCCGCCCGGGCCGCTGTGCTAGACATCACTCAAGGGGAAGTGTGTACATGAAGTATTGCCACCCTAGACCCTCCTAGACCCCCCCGCCCCCGACTCCCCGACCCTCCTAGACCCCCCCCCCCCCCGACCCTCCTAGACCCCCCTACCCCCCTCCCCGACCCTCCTAGACCCCCCGCCCCCGACTCCCCGCCCCTCCTAGACCCCCCCCCCCCGACCCTCCTAGACCCCCCTACCCCCTTCCCCGACCCCCCTACCCCCTTCCCCGACCCCCCTACCCCCTTCCCCGACCCTCCTAGACCCTCCTCGATCCCCCTATACCTCGCTAACACAATGAAACCAGACAGGTTTCCCTGCCACTTGAGTGTGGTCTCGCCGAGGTGGCCAGCACGCATGCTTCCCTCCGCCACGGTGTGGTGGTGGTCCTAGTAAGGGGCGACGCAGCACCGGCGCGCCTCACCAGGGCGGACCAGACCAGTTACAACGAAGCACCACTCTCGCAAGCCCTTCGTGGGGCACTAGACAGTGGCTGCTTCATCCGCCTGGATAATAGGGGGATTGAACTCTACCGTAACACCTAGTCGTTGGATGCTCGACTTGTTTAATTGGTAGAGATCAATCCTCCAATGTTCCTAGCTATTTACTTTGACGATGGTGTTGATTGCAGTTCATTCAAAATTATTTTTAATACCTAGGCCCGAGACTCGATGTTAATTCTTACGAGAGACGTGTGGCGCCCTGGTTATTGACATATCAATAATCAGCGGGTGTTGGGTCATCTGCTAGATACTGTTTTGAGCTTCCTTGAGTAGTGTCCTGCTCCAGAGGACTGTGGAGATGTCATGGCCCTGTTCCCCTTCCTCCCTCACTCCATACTCCATGCTCTGCCAAACGGCAGCCTCCCTGTTCCTCCTTCAGACGGCACCAAGCCTAGTTATCATCCTCCTGGTGTCACGTCGCCCGTGCCTAACCTCTCCTCCCTCCTCCGGCAGGTTTCCATCTCTCTGGGACGGTCATGTGTACTCGAAGCTCCGTGGGGCCCCTCGCCGCTGCCGCCGCCGCCGCCACCACCACTACCACCACCACGGCCGTCGACTCCACCACCACCTCCACCACCACCTCCACCACTACCACCACCACTACCACCAACACCACCTCATCCACCTCCACGGCCCCACAAAAGTGCCAAGTCTCCATATCTTTCGACAGGTAAGAAATGCCTTTCTCACTGATTAACTGTGCAGACTCTTCATCGCGGCCTTATCAACCAGACTGTTGGTGCTTGTAGCTTGCGTGTGGGCATAGCGGTCCAGCTGATTAGGCATAACCAAGGGTATATTATATTCCGTCTTGGAATGAGTGTAGAGAGGGTAGAGAAAAGTGTATAGTGAGAGTACATAGTGTACTCATGGTAAGCATATTGCTCCTAACATGTACACTGAGAGGTGTAGTACGCTGAGGTGTATGTACACTGAGAGGTGTAGTACGCTGAGGTGTATGTACACTGAGGTTTATTTTAATGGTGAGCTGTGTTCAGGGGGCTAAAGTGTGCTTGGTGGTTGGTGAATAGGCAGTTGTGGTGGCCTTAATAACCCCCTCCACAGGCTGGTAGGCCTTAAGCCCAACACTAAACAAGAAGTATTGCTTCCCGTCTTGCCACGGGGGGTGGGGGGGGGGTTGTTACGCTTTTCTGTCGCCTCTGGAGGTTATCTGGAGATGATTTCGGGGCTTTAGTGTCCCCGCGGCCCGGTCCTCGACCAGGCCTCCACCCACCCAGGAAGCAGCCCGTGACAGCTGACTAACACTCAGGTACCTATTTTACTGCTAGGTAACAGGAGCATAGGGTGAAAGAAACTCTGCCCATTGTTTCTCGCCGGCGCCCGGGATCGAACCCGGGACCACAGGATCACAAGTCCAGCGTGCCGTCCGCTCGGCCTCCATGTTGTCCACGTCCCTGTCTTGTCTCTCACTCGTCCTTGGTCATCATGTCTTTGTGTATTTCCTCTTACTGTTTTTCGAGTACTGTGTTGGGCTGCTGCTGGCACTCCCGTCACTTGTTCCCATACTGATGGCGGCCTCGTCTGTATCTCTGCCACCTGAAACATTACTGTGTTGGGCTGCTGCTGGCACTCCCGTCACTTGTTCCCATACTGATGGCGGCCTCGTCTGTATCTCTGCCACCTGAAACATTACTGTGTTGGGCTGCTTCTGGCACTCCCGTCACTTGTTCCCATACTGATGGCGGCCTCGTCTGTATCTCTGCCACCTGAAACATTAGGCAGTTTTGGCCTATTAAAGGAGCCAGTATACTAGACAGACCTTCACAGCCACGGCAGGTAGGACGTAACAATATTACTTAATTTACTAGTGGGTAAATGGGAGGGAAGACGACTACACTAGGGGGCATGCCTGTGGCGTCAGCTGAACACATCCAAGCCTCCTTCCTCTTGTCTTCCTATACCGTTGATAGGTTAAGTAATAATTGTAAATAAGAAGCAATGAGATGCTTATCTTAACATACTAAGAAGGTTAGGTGAGGTTGGTGTTTTCTATGAAGCTTTTCAAGGTAAACTAAAATATTTACAATCAATTAGTATGTCACATATGCACTTATTAAATAAGCCAATATTGACTATAAGCAAGTGCGAGAACGGGTTGCAACCATAGACCTTCTGGACAATGCTATATCCTGATATATCTATGAGGAAATCATTGGAGCAGGAATGTCTGGGGTCACCCAGGACGCCGGGTTCGATACCCCGGTCCTGCTCGAAAGATTTTCTCTTGAGGAGAATGTTTCGTGAGTGGTCTTCTCTGCCTTGTGTGACCTTAATGTGGTTCTTAGTGTTATTTTATTGTGTACTTGGTTGTTATGGTTAATGCCTCAGAGGGCTTTGTGGTTGAGAAGTGATGGGGACGGTCTGGCAAGGAAATTTTAATAACGTTAAGAAAGGGGTAACCTTGTCATGGTTTCAAGGATCAATGTACCCGCGGCTCGGTCTGTGACACGGCCTCTTGGCGACGAATACTCTTAGCTATGGCTAAGCTAAGATCGCTAAGCTAAGCTAAGACGATGGCTAAGAACAGACACAGTAAGCTTTACTAAGATCAAGATTTTAGTCCATTTGAGTGTTTAGTTACAGATCTGTAGGTAGAGGTCCGCATAGTCGCTCCCATAGTTTACAGTCTGACGGAGAGCAATTGAGTCTTTTATTGATCATATTGAGCAATTGAACAATTTATATCGACAGGGACAGACGTGGTCCCTGTCGATATAAATTGAATATCCACAGAATTGATCAATTATCAATTTATTGATTATTGATCAATTGATCATTAGTCGGTGCTAAAGTGCCTCCCATGACGAAGCGGGAGTCATAACAGTAGTTGTAGGGGTAGTACTACCTTGTTGGACAGTTGGACTTGTTGGCAGTAATACCGTTGGACGTTGAATATGTCATTGAACCTGGACGTTGATACGTCCAGGCTGTACGTAATCAACGGTTGACGACGTTGGTTCAACGTTGAATTGACGTTGTTCTTGAATAGCGTCACGCCCTCTGGGGAGGAAGAGGTGGCGCCGGCGCCATTCATATTGTGTGACTCCTTTGCTTCGTCTCTCCTCCACGTCTGTCCTTAATTATGTCTTTATTGTGGCTTTTCTTGCTTCTGGTTCGTTGCATGGTGGCCGAGGTGTGGTGCCAGTGCCACACCACCACCAGTGCCACACCACCACCAGTGTCACACCACCAGTGTCACACCACCAGTGTCACACCACCAGTGTCACACCACCAGTGTCACACCACCAGTGTCACACCACCAGTGCCACACCACCAGTGTCACACCACCAGTGTCACACCACCAGTGTCACACCACCAGTGCCACACCACCAGTGCCACACCACCATAACCAGTGGTCTGAAACAGACAGACAGTGGCTAATGACAGTGGCTGCACTGTCATTAGCCACTGTCACTTAGCCACTGTCACTTAGCCACTGTCAATAGCCACTGTCACATTAGCCACTTAGGATAGCTTGAAGGGGACTCAAGATAACATGATGGTGACAATAGACATGATGCCAGTGATGAATACAGTGCTATGTAGCCTCGCTACTCATTTAACATTAAATATTATTCAACATCTCGAGATACAGACTTGAAGACATTGAGGTGACCCTCCTGGTTGTTGAAGACGGAGTGGAGGAAACTGTCAGGAAGCTAGTCACGCCGCCTCCTTAAGGTATACAGGTTCGAGTACCTCTGGGTCCCCCCGCGATAACAGCTTGATGGTTAAATGCAACCTCAGAATACCGAGAAAAAAAAATTGTACCACTTACGGGCTATTCATGCCCGTGCCACCTCTTGGGTGGCTTAATCTTTATCAATCAATCGAGTACCTCTGTTGACACAATAAGATACACCTCTAAAGGATAGAGTAGCTTAGGCTCTATCCTCAAGACTAGTACATGGCGCGGACTGATTTTGAGGGAGTGACGGCCTACAGGCCTACCTTGCAGGCCTACCCTGCTGGCCTACCCTGCAGGCCTACCCTGCTGGCCTACCCTGCAGGCCTACCCAGCAGGCCTACTCTGCTGTGTTCGTATCTTATGGTCATATAATACTTTGGATAGCTTGAAGGTGACTCAAGATAACATGGTGACTCAAGATAACATGAAGGTGACTCAAGATAACATGAAGGTGACTCAAGATAACATGAAGGTGACTCAAGATAACATGAAGGTGACTCAAGATAACTAATAATAACTTCGAGAATATAAGAAACAAAACGTGTGATGATGATATTAACGATAACACAATAAGTGATTATGATAAAGGTAGAGATAACACTCCCGGGTGAAGAGTAGATGGTACGCGATAACAGTTAGTACAGACATGGGTGTGATATCACTAGTGGCCGCGATTGATATCGAAGGTTACATCACAGTTAATGCAATACTAGGAAACGAGGAAGTGTAATTAAACAGCGCAGTTAATGTTATCTTAATGTTATTGCAACAACCAAATAATAAGTTTATGTAATGCATATACAGGCCGGAGGGGGGGGCGGGGGGCGTGCACATGCACATCTGTACACCAGTAGATTGACAGTTGAGAGGCGGGGCCAAAGAGCCGAAGCTCAACCTCCGCAAGCACAACTAGGCGAGTAAATGCGGGGGAGGGGGTGTGCTTGCACTTACCTAAGAGTGTTTACCTAACAGTATCTACTGAGAAATGAGGTTTAACTCTCTATCCGCCCCGCCTACTAGCCTCGTTAGACCTGTTGCATTACAACCTAACTATTCTAGTGTTCGAATCGTGCCAAAAGGTGTGGATGGAGGTGGCTTCTATTACTTCATTCCGTGTATTCCACTTGTTGATAAGTGGACGAGTACTTCCTTACATTCCTTCGGCTCATTTGCTTTCCCGGCTTCCACTTGTGTCCTCTGGTCCGGCGTTCACTTGTCCACTTTATTTCCCTCGTTATCTTGTATGTGGTGGTCATATCCCTTTGTTCCTTCTATCCTCTAGGGTTGTGAGACGGGGGGATGGGAGGACACCAGGGGATAGTTGGCATGGGGTGAGGCGGCAGTGTGTGGATGGAATTTAAGGAATGATAAGAGGTGAAGAGATGGTGTGTGTGTGTGTGTGTGGAGCGGTGTGGACTTGTGAGGTGGAGGGCGGAGTGTGCGGGTGCTGGGGGAGATCTAGGGGGGAGGGGGGGTTGTGGAGTGGGGGAGATCTAGGGGGAGGGGGGGGGGAATGTTGTGACGTAATATCATGACCAAAACAGAAACAGCTGACGCCGGCTTGAAGGTTTCCAGGTCAAAGGTCACTCGGGTAGCTTAATCGAGGCCGCTTCCCCTGTCTCTTCTATTGATTTATTTTACCCTTCTACCACTTCCTGTTCTTAAGAGTGTGTGTGCTCTCTCTCGCTCTTTCTCTCTCTCTCTCGCTCTTTCTCGCTCTTTCTTTCACTTTCTCGCTCTTTCTCTCACTCTTCTCTCTCTCTCTCTCTCTCTCTCTCTCTCTCTCTCTCTCTCTTATTTATATATATATATATATATATATATATATATATATATATATATATATATATATATATATATATATATATAATATTATACCAATTTATTGGTTTGAAAACTTTAAAAAGAGAGTAGTTGTGATTTTATCCTGGTGTGTGTGTCAAGGTTTTGTTTATACTTGTGTGTGTGGCTGGGAGAGGATGAGTCGTACACTACAAGTCACTCATACAAACACACATACACCCACATATAACCCCCCCCCCCCCCCCCACCACCACATACAGCCACCCATAAATATTGACACTATCACCTAAATACACAGACAAGATAGCCAGTCATGAATTGAGACGTACAGACAACCAGCTGATATATTTAGAGAGAGAGAGAGAGAGAGAGAGAGAGAGAGAGAGAGAGAGAGAGAGAGAGAGAGAGAGAGAGAGAGAGAGAGAGAGAGAGAGAGAGAGAGAGTGTGAGAGTGAGTGTGACAGTGACATGACAGCCAGCTGCTGCTGCTGACACCAGCAGCAGCTCACCTGGGTCGGCCACTCGTCATACTCTTACCGCTGACAGAATTCTTCATTCATTAAAGTTGACAGTTCGTCGTGAATTCTGCAGAAGGCCGAGCCTCGGGTTTTGTATTGTGCATGACCCTGTCTCATATACCCCCATCCCCACCCCTCCACCACCTCCCTCTCTCTCTCTCTCTCTCTGCACACGGCAGACATTCATGCGCGCTCTCCCTCACCCTTTCACACTCTTCCTCTCTCTTTCTTTACTATCTGTCACTTCCCCTCTCCCTATCCCACTCTTCACTAATTATCCCTGCCCTCTCTGGCTCTCCCCTTCTCTCTCTCTCTCTCTCCCCTCACACAGTCCCTCTCAATGTGCCCCCCCCCCTCCCCCGCCTCCCACAGTGAGAGGCCTCTCCCCGGGGCAGTCTGCTGGCTCTCTCCGCTCCTCCACCTCGGCTTAAAGGTGACCCACCATTCCAGCAGGCCGGATTGATCGACTTGGATTCCTGCCTCCGTGGAATAGATAATTCTGTGGTAATTACTCGGTTTTTGGTGCGTTTTGTTGGTGAAGTGGGTGGTGTGTGGAGTGTAGGGTGGGAGGGTGTTGTGTGTCGAGGCTACACCCTTGTAAGACGTCGGCCAGGATGGGTGTCGGGGGTGTGGGCCGGCGCCTTGCCTCTGGATCATCGCCCTTTAAGCCATGGAAGACGCCATCCCCTTCAATTCTGTTCCCACCAGCAAAGCGCAAAAACAAACGATTACGAGGTTTGGGGGAAAGGGGCGCCGCAGCATCTCCAGACATCGACCGCCGGCCAGGGAAGGTTAAGGGTGGAAATCGCTTGTTTCGCGGTGGATCGATGTAACCCCCTGTGGCTGCACAAAGATTGCCTCTGCATATGAGGGAAAAAGGGACATAAGTGACGTTTGATGGCCGAGGGGAAACTGCGGATCGTGACAGCTGTTGCGTCGATTAATTTCAGTTTAATAATTTGATAATTCGTATATAATGGCCCGTGCGACGGTGTCTTGGCGGAGTAGTCTTCGCGAACTGCGCCGCCCTGAGACGATGAGAGGTGGGGGAGGTGTGTGTGGGGGGGGGGAGGGGGGAAGTATCAGATGTTGCTGCTGCAGGAGCAGGGCGACGGGGCTGGTCCGCTCTCCCTCTGTGCTAGATTTACTAGGACTAGGTCCTGCCGTCCAGGGTCCGTCTGCTCGTGTGACGTCCTCTGCCACAAGGCTTTGACATAATACTCTTAAGCAGGATGTTCTTTTACATCAGGTCTATTGCACTAGACCCCTATTGCCTAAAGCTTCATTGCAAGAAGTACTATCGCAGGAGGTCCTCTATCACGAGGTCTTAGACCAGGTGGTCTTAGACCCGGTCCTATTCCGGGTGAAGGACCTCATGTGATAAGAGCCTCGTGAAACATGACCTGGTGCATCAGGCCATCATGCTACATAGTTGTCCCGGCTTGGTGCCTTCTATGGATAATTACTTATTCAGGTTGGCAGGTCGACTCGGGGGGGTTGTTTGGCTTGCAATTATTACAGTGCTGCAGTTGTTTGAGGTAATATCAACGAGGGGGGGGGGGAGGCGTGAATTGTTCAACCACTTGGACTGGTCGATACAAACAAGACCTAGCTTCATGCAGGTCGGCGTTCGTTCTCCCGGTGGACCAATGGGCACCGTTCCCTTCCTTATATCTTATCCTGTCCTGACCTCATATGCCTTCCAGGTGTTATATAATCATACTGGTTTAACGTTTTCTCCTGATACTTATCTATATGTCTACAGCCTTGTCTGGCTAGGGCCGGTGCTGGTAACTGCAGAATTGGGGCCAAGGGTCGTATCTTGGCAGGGGGAGGGTGTTAGAATTCTAGGAAGGGCGGTGCAGTACAACAGGGGCGACGATATCATAACTAGAATTATAACGGGACGATGTGTGAGTGGAGGGAGTAAAAGTGCCCAGTGCCTCGACGTAGAGGGAGTAAAAGTGCCCAGTGCCTCGACGTAGAGGGGAATGTTACAGAGAGAAGGATGTTGAGTCCTAGCACTATGAGTCTGGGTTAAGCAAAAGAAATCCTGTACTGCCAGCACACAATCATTGAAGCATTTAAACAACTGAGACCACATCAAAGCACTCAAGCTGAACTCCCTGGAACGGAGACGGAAGAGAGACATCTCGTATGCTCGTGGGGGAAAATACTGGAAAGTCAAATTCCAGACCTGGACAATAACATTGCAACACACAATACAGTGAGGAATGTGGTAGGAAGTGAAAAACAAATCACGTGAAAATTCAAAGTGCCTTAGTCACTGTTAAGAGAAGACAGTGTAAACATCAGAGGGCCACCATTTTTTAGCCAGTAAATATGAAACATGTCGCGGTACATGTCTCATATTTACTGGTAATGAGTATCGAGCAGTACTCGAGACGGGACAGTACAAGCGATTTCAATAGCACAACCATTGTGATGGGATCCCTGGATTTGAAGGTTCTCGTAATCCATCCTATCATTTGTCTGGCTGACGCAATATTTACTTAGTTATGCTCCTGAAACGTTAGGTCGTCAGACATCATTATTCCCAGATCCTTTACATGTAGTGTTCCTACTATGGGTACATCTGATTTGTGTCTTGTATCCAATTGTATGTCTGTCTACCTTGTTCTCATACCTCAGTACCTGGAATTTACCATACCTGAAGAGGGTTACGAGAGTTCTTGTACTTCTTGAGCCCGGCCTGGGACCAGGCTCGACGTATCACCGTTAAACATCATACTATTTTCGGCTGCGAAGTGCAAGCACCAACAGTTTAGCAGATATGGCCCTCGGCCAGAATACCTGGTGAGAGCCACGGGGACAGCCGCTCCCTGAAGCACCCCCGGAAGGTAGCCAAAATGTATATGGGCAGTCTGCAAGGGTTGGCGCCGGGAGCAGAGAAGTGAAGGCTTCCCTGCTAGCTAGAGAGTGGTGGTTGTGAGGGGGTTGTGGTAGAGGGTGCAGATGGTGGTAGTGACAGTGGGGGGTGATAGTGACATGCATGGTGATGGTGGGTGACACTGGCACGGTCGTGTCGTGCCAAAGGTTAACTTAGCCCACACTGGGCTCTTGTGTCGCGCTGGGTCACAATTCTTCGTAGTCCACTGAAGTCCACAGTCCACTGAATCATGGAGTGTAGGAGGTCATACAAGGTCACGCGCCGTTTGGGTGGTGGTGGTGGGGTGTGCCGGAAGATCACATCAAGTCATACTGGCCCACCAAAGTATGTCAGTTTCTGGGTCGTAAAAGGTTTAATGTGCAGTCAAGACATATTGGTATGCTGTACGGCGTGACTCCCCAGTCATACTCGCCGTATTAAGCAATGTGCTACACCACACAAGCTTGCGTCACCTCAGGTGTGTACTACACCACACAAGCTTGCGTCACCTCAGGTGTGTACTACACCACACAAGCTTGCGTCACCTCGCGTGTCATTCACGTAAGCAAATGTATCGACAGAGCGGAGACGGGGTAGAGGCACGGTCGTGGCGCGGTAGTTGTGCCCCTCTTGACCGGAAGGGTTGAGGGTCAAGGCCTGGCGGAGGTTGTGGCCACCGACGCCCCCCTCCCTCCCCCCCCCCCGCGCTGTTGTTGCTGGGTGTAGCAAGTGTTGCTGGGTGTAGTTAGGTGTTGGTGTTGCTGGGTGTTGGTGTTGCGAGTATTGCTGGGTGGTGGTGGTGGTGGTGGTGGTGGTGGCCGGGTTCAATTTGGGTATTGCGATCTGAACGCTTCCTGTAAAAAAAAAGTATTGTTGCTGAATTGAGTGTGATGTGGATTGGTCTGCCAGTGTACTCACCTAATTGTACTCACCTAATTGTGCTTGCGGGGGTTGAGCTCTGGCTCTTTGGTCCCGCCTCTCAACCGTCAATCAACTGGTGTACAGATTCCTGAGCCTATTGGGCTCTATCATATCTATCAGTGTGTGTGTGTGTGTGTGTGTGTGTGTGTGTGTGTGTGTGTGCAGCGCCATGCTACCATTAGTCATGCAGGTACTCCGCTATCCCACTCTCTCCACAGCTTTTGATAGTCCCATATTACGCCCAGTGAGTGCTACTGTAGCGGCCCGCGTCTCGCTACAGGCCCTGAGTGAGGAGAAGCAACTAAGCCACAGCCTCAAACCCTCCCACCAGCAACATGCCTAAACTGACTGACTATACACCGTGTGCTCTGTGGCTTTGGTCCGAGAAGAGTGGAGAGAGAGAGAGAGAGAGATGACGCAAGCTCCGATGCAAGATGAAACTATAGTGAAGCGTTAATGAATCAGATTACATTTAATTGCTTACCAAGAGCCTGATTGTCACATCACATTGGCGCTACTAGCCGGGTATTCCACTGCTCGTCCTCTCTATGCACAGATGGTTGCTGGGATAGGTGGGTGTGTGGGCTGTTGGACAGATGTGTGGCACGTGTGCGGGCCTGTGCACAGCTGTGTAACACATGTGTGGGCTGTAGGTAGGTATATGGTAGAGTTGCCAGGCAGGAACACACTCCAGGCCTGCACTCACACACTAGAATCATGTTGTAGCTAACTGGTGTGTATGACACGTGGCTTACGCCCCTCTGGCTCCCGAGGAGCGTTAAAGGTGATAGTTGGTATTAATTGTGTGTGAAATTGGAAGTGTCACCTATTGAGTAGGGTGGGGGGGGGGTAGCATAGGTTGAAAAGGAACAGCATAGTGTTAGAGGGAATAAATATCCTAGTGTGAGAGGGAATAGCCTGGTGAGAGAGAGAGAGAGAGAGAGAGAGAGAGAGAGAGAGAGAGAGAGAGAGAGAGAGAGAGAGAGAGAGAGAGAGAGAGAGAGAGAGAGAGAGAGAGAGAGAGAGAGAGAGAGAGCATAGCTTAGGATGGGAGATGAGTGTGTGATGGAGAAGTGTGTTAAGGGGTGATGGAGGGGGGGGGGGACACACATTCAAGTCACCATTAAAAAATTATGAAAGATATTTCCTGAGAGTTTGTGAACCCTGTCAAGAGTGTGTTGCGCCGTGGCTCTTGCGTCTAAGAGTCCTGTGCGGTCAACCTTTGACCATATCAACATCAGCTCTTAAGAGAGCTGATGACCACGTTAGAGCTATATTTAAGAATGACCTTGGCATTCTTAAATATAGATATTCTGGCTGCCTTCAGGACGACGGTTCTTAATAACACAGTCCGTCCTCATAAACAAAGGCCAAAGTCCATTCCATCCACCCGCCAAACCCCCTGTTTATGAATGAAAACGGTTTACACACGACTCACAACTGATGACGTCCGAACACTTCCGGAACAAATGCTTCACTGACAAATTTTGTTCGAACCACAACGCTGTAAATGCTTCACCCACGTACTACAAATACAAATAATCACCAACAGAACCTAAATCCCTAACCTAACCAATGCCTAAATATGTACAATACACTAATATAAAATAATAATCATTTATATTTAAGAAAATTCCTATTTTGAATGAACAGCATGTTAAAATTGATGAATGCGTCTTTGGGGTCGACCTCTGGATGGAATGGACATGGTCTGAAGACGAGTTGAATAACATCATGCACGCATTACCGTAATTAACAAATAATGGAATAAAAAACATATGTAAATACCAATGAAGATAACAATTCTATCGTTTAAACAACGTGTATAAGTTACTAAATACATTTGTAATCTCAATACGGGAGTTTGTAATAAAGTAATACAGATTACACTTCTCTAAGCAACATATTATATATATATATATATATATATATATATATATATATATATATATATATATATATATATATAATATACACACACACACGTATAGTCGGGGAATTCCCTTTAACGGGTGTATCTCTGTGAATCAAACACGGTAGGCGCAAGCCAATCAAAAGCCAGTATTTCTTTTTTTTTAAATTGCAATTTGATCGTTTTTTCAGCTTTAAAAAAAACTCGTACACCTCCCCCCCCCCCCCTGCTCCGGTTAGATTTGTATATTGAACTAGTGTATAATTCTTGAGTGTATGGTGAGTGTGTGATGAGTGTGAATGGTGAGTGATTGTTTAAAGTGTGTTGTGTGGAAGACCTTGGTCTAGACCAAAGCGCTAACGCACGCACTTTTGGGTGAGTGCGTGCGTAGGCCGTGGATGTTTTTTTGAGTGCATATAAAGGGTCTTGAGGGTTTGCGTGGAGGCTGTTGAGTGCGTGCATCCGAAAGCCGCTCGCAGAATACCCTTTAAGACTTGCGTGGAGTGTGTTCGTGAAAAGGCCGCACGGATGCCCCCTTGAGTGCGTGCGTGCGTGCCTCTGAAGACGGTGTGTGTGTGTGTGGGGGGGGGGGGGCACCAGGGACGAGGAACCCCAGACATAAACACACTAGGCTCCACCACAACACACACCCATCTCTATGTAGATGAAAAAATTAGCATGAAAATGAAGAAAGTGTGAGAGAGGGAGCGGGAGGGAGGGGAGGGAGATGGTGGTTAAGATGGTGGTTGGTATTAGGGGGCAGGGTGGGGATGTGTAATGTGGTGGGGGACTGGTGGTAGTGGTGATTAAGGGGTGAAGATGGAGGAAGAGAAAGTGGGGGGGAAGGAGGAGGCTGATAAGATGGAGAATACTGGAGGGTCTGGTCCAGACAGGTTACCTTACCTTGAGGTGCTTCCGGGGCTTAGCGTCCCCGCGGCCCGGTCGTCGACCAGGTGCAGCAAAACATCAACTTACAGAAGCGGAAGATATGGTAGGAAATGCAGAATGGAAAGGGGGGGGGGTGGTAAGGGGGGGAGAGCAGAGGTGCCATAGGCACAATCTGAGAGCATTATAAGGACTGACAAGAGTGTCAGTGTTAAAAGCCCTGCCCGACCAACCAGGTTGTGGCGAATGTGCGCGCCCTGCCGACAGCGCCAAGCGAGCCTTTCACATCAAGCTATCGTAAGATAAGCCTGCCCCAGGTGGGGCTTGAGAAGTAGGACAACTGTAGGAACCCTCTTCAGGTAAACTCCAACCATGCCGGGTTGTGGACCAATTGCTGATTTTTAGTTAATAAAAATATATTTCAGCCTATTATCACTATTACAATTCATATGGCAACTTTGTTTAACAATACAAATAAAGAAAATCAATGTTTTTATGAGATATGACGACAATTTCGTATACTTTCCCGCCAGTTAGCGTGCGTGTCCGCACGCGCCCCGAGCACGCGCCTTCATCTGCCACAACTTACAAAATAAGTGGTACTAAAACGCGCCATCAAGACGCGGATTTATCTAACATTTACGTATCCACTTACGAAACCTGTACATCTTTCCCTCGTCCTCGATCATGGCGCTTAATCTGTTCAGTATACGAGCGTGGAATAGCTGCGACGTCGAGTAGGACCCAAGATGGTATCAAGGACCCGAGGAGCCCAAGATTGGTAGGACTCAACCAGGTATCAACCAGGTATCAACCAGGTGATGGTGGTGAATCCCTAGAATCCTGGAGCTGCCGGACAACCTTAGAAATACACTGTACAAACCTGACTACACTGTACAAGCCTCACAGCCCAGGTACCCTGAGCTTGGCGGGTGTCTCACCGATATCTGTTTAAAGAACTGACAAATGGAAACGTAATACGTGAAGAAACTCTGTGTTGTCGACGATACATTGGTCGTGAGGCACGTCGTGGATACAAGGTTGACGGCTGAAGGTGGTGAACTGTCTTAATGCTTGCTTGGGGCACAAGCCACCACTCGTCGCAGCTCGCATTCGTTGTGATGAAGGCCAGGGGCCGGTGTAGGTGGTGGGTGTGGGTGGCCGGTGTAGGTGGTGGGTGTGGGTGCCCGGTGTAGGTGGTGGGTGTGGGTGGTCGGTGTTGGTGGTGGGTGTGGGTGGCCGGTGTAGGTGGTGGGTGTGGGTGGCCGGTGTAGGTGGTGGGTGTGGGTGGCCGGTGTAGGTGGTGGGTGTGGGTGGCCGGTGTAGGTGGTGGGTGTGGGTGGCCGGTGTAGGTGGTGGGTGTGGGTGGCCGGTGTAGGTGGTGGGTGTGGGTGGCCGGTGTAGGTGGTGGGTGTGGGTGGCCGGTGTAGGTGGTGGGTGTGGGGGGCCGGTGTAGGTGGTGGGTGTGGGTGGCCGGTGTAGGTGGTGGGTGTGGGTGGCCGGTGTAGGTGGTGGGTGTGGGTGGCCGGTGTAGGTGGGTAGATGGTAGTGTGTGTGTGTGTTATCGATTGCGTTACATGGAAGCTTACAAGAGTGTCATTTTTGTTAAAAACTACTTTTTGTTTTCATTTCAGATGCAAAATAACGTCGGTGACGTGTTCGTGCGACACGCGCGACATCTTCTGGTGCCCGCACGTGGTGGCACTCTCCCTCCACCGGATCCGACACGCAGACGCCGTCCAGCTCAGGATACCCATCTCAGGTCAGTGCCCATACTCTCTCTCTCTCTCTCTGGGGTCACGTTAGGTCAGTCGCAGCCTGTTGGACCAAGATGCCCCACGTCGAGCCTGGTCCCAGGCCGGGTACGGGAGGAGAACTGTTAGTTGATGTTTTTAGATTCAGCTACTCGGAACTAAAGTTCCAAGTAGCACGGGCTATGGTGAGCCCGTAGTGGACTTACCTGGCACAGGAACGGGGCTGTAATTAAACTATTAGGAGAAAGCGCTAAATCAATACGACTATATAACACTTGGAAGGGATCAGGATAAGGATTTGGGATGGGACGGTTGGGAGGAGGAATGGTTCCCAACCACTTGGACGGTCGGGGATTAAACGCCGACCAGCAAGACACGACACCGTCGCTCTATCGTCCAGCCCAAGTTGAAGTAGAACTCCTGAAACCCCCCCTCTTCCCCTCCAGGCATGCTCCAGCCATGGCAGTGTCAGGTCACTTTAGGTCAGTCTTTAGCAGTTTCAGGTCACTTTAAGCCAGTTCCTGGTAGTTCCAGGTCACTTTGTGGCCCATAAATGCAGGCCATCTCCCGACCATTTTGTATCAGCCATAAATAAAGGTCATGGGAGAATGTTCAGTGTTATAATGTTTTATTAGTGGCTGCTAGACGAGGGTCACTCCCGAGGCCTGAGGGTCATGCCCTCTCACCCTCTCTAAGAGGGTGAGAGGAGGGGGCATTTGTTATTTGAAGAACTACACCATGTAACGTGGAAGAACACTAAATGTTCATGTTATTGTGAAGCCAATGTGAGTATGGGTGGGGGGGGATGAGGCCCAAGATGTAAGAGAGCGGTACTCACCTAGTTATGCTCACCTAATTGTGTTTGCGGGGGTTGAGCTCTGGCTCTTTGGTCCCGCCTCTCAACTGACAATCAACTGGTGTACAGATTCCTGAGCCTACTGGGCTCTATCATATCTACATTTGATAGAGCATCACAGCGGTGCGTGATGGTGTATGTGTGAAGGGGGGGGGGGTAGAAATAGCCTAAGCTACTCTATCCCTTTGAGATGTATTTCTTTCTTATCTCAATAAACGAACTTGAACTTGAATGATGTGTGTCCCACAGAGACGCTGCTGCAGATGGACCGCCAGCAGCTACAGAAGATGATGCAGTACCTGATCAGCGAACACCACACAGAGGTCCTTCCCACCGCTCAGAAGCTGGCTGATCAGATCCTCCAGCACAGCCACCCTATCAACCACATCCAAGGTAAGGCCTACTTCACGCTCATTACTTCCGTAGGTGGAGCGCCACACTTGTGGAGGGTATGATCCCGCCAGGTGTAGGTGTAGTGGCGCGCTGACCGTACACTCACCTACACAGCTTACACTCAGCTATATGCGCCTTAGATGTGTTACAAGTTCTGGAGAGGGCAGTTGTGGCTCCTGACATGGGTGGGACTACACCCAAGTCACGAACCACAACTGCCTAACCCGTCCTCCTCCCAATAGAACGATGCATTTTGACGTATACACAACCTAAGGCCAAAAATCGTCGTACTAGAAAATGGTAGCGGCTCACGAAATTGACGTACTGCCCCGTGTTCTGTTTTGGATCCTCTGGTAGGTTAGGATACGGGCACTTTAGTCCGACAGTTTCTTGACGTTGGGAAACCTTAGGAGGACTGGCTGGTGTTCCTGGAGTTAAGAGTGACGTGCTGTGATGTCCGCCTGGTTGTGGTAAAGGGAAGGGGCCACCACCCCCTTCCCCGGGACACTGTTAAGGGCTGTACAAGCTTTTAATGCATGATAATTCTGTACAATTTTGGCATTTTAAGGAATAGTAGGAGTCATTGTGGATGGTTAGTTTTATCTGCAATGTTTTCGGGTCGATTCTTGGAACGTGTTTAGATAGTGCAGTGCTGTGCAGTATTGTGTAGTACCGTGCACTTCTGTGTAGTGCTGTACAGTACCCTGCACTACTGCAGAACTGCATAGTAGTGTACAGTATAATAGGACAATATACAGGACACGGCAAAACCTCCACGCTGATATTAATCAGGTCTTTCAGTGGGCCACAAAAAATAACATGATGTGTGGAAGAAAACCAGAAGAACAAAGCGGAAACCACGTATAAAGCCCGGCAAAAATCACAACATAGAAAGAAAAAACAATGTAAAAGATGTTTGAGTAATCATGTCTGGAAACCTTGATTTCAAAGAACACAATAAAGTAGCTGTCACAGCTGCAAGAAAAATAACAGGTAGGATATCAGGAACCCTTAAAAAAATAGATGCCAGACTGTGAACCTGATCAACCAGGCTGTGATTCATACGTCAGGCAGCGAGCAGCCGCTTCCAACAGCCTGGTTGGCCAGTCCAGCAACGAAGAGGCCTGGTCTGGTCGAGGACCGGGCCACGGGGACGTTGAGCCCCGAAATCATCGCAAGATAACCCACAAGGTAAGGTAGAATATTGTTGCACACACTTACAGCCGTATTCAAAGCTGAATAAATTGCTGACCCGAAGAGCATGGAAAGATATTTTACTACTAGAAATCTCTAAATTAAACACCTGAATTATTGGGACCGACTACAAATTTGTAATCTATTCTCTAGCGCGCAGGCGGTAGAGTTACACAATAATTTACACTCTGAAAATATCGGAGGGAGAGGTTCCAAACCTGCACACATAAATAGGATCACATGGGACCAGGAGGCATGGCAGGATGTGCAGAATACCCCCATTGAAAAACAGAGGTGCAATAGGAACGGAGAGATAATTCATCAACATTGGGGGACCAACACTTATCGAGACTCCCTACCTTGTGTAGCTTCCGGGGATCAACAGCCCCGCAGCCCGGTCTCCAACCAGGCCTCCTGGTTGGTTGTCTGGTCAGCCAGGCTGTTGGACCCAACTGCTCGCAGCCTGGTTGATCAGGTATCCTTTGGAGGTGTTTTCGAGTTGTCTCTCTTGAACACTGTGAGAGGCCGGAGAGTTATGCTCTTTACGTGTAGCGGGAGAGTGTTGAACAGTCTCGGGCCCTTGATGTTGATAGTTCTCTCTCTCAGAGTACCTGTTGCACCTCTGCTTTTCAACGGGGGTATTCTGCACATCCTGCCATGCCTCCTGGTCTCATGTGGTGTTATTTCTGTGTCAAGATTTGAGAACAGTCCCTCTAATATCTTCCACGTGTAGATTATTATGTATCTCTCTCTCGCCTGCGCTCTAGAGAATACAGATTTAGAACTTTTAATCGGTCCCAATAATTAAGATGTATACTCTACCCATAAGGGCTCCCTCTACACACAAGGTGTGTAGAGGGAGTTGTTACTCTCTCACGTACTCTCTCACGTTTATGAAGTGAAGAGAGCACTTCATAAACACCTCCAAAGGATACCTGATCAACCAGGCTGCGAGCAGTTGGGTCCAACAGCCTGGCTGACCAGAGGACCAACCGGGAGACCTGGTCGGGGACCGGGCCGCGGGGACATTGCTCCTCGGAACCAACGACAGGTAGGTAGTACCCTGTTGGTAGAGGGGGGAGAATGTGTGTGGTCAATACTGGATGATGAGAGGTGGTGCGGAAACAACAGGAGTCAGCCCACACACCCCCAACTCTACACTGACACAATACATTCCACTCCCCCTCCCTCTCCCCCGCACCTCCTGATTCCCCTCCCCTTCCATCTCCCCTTCCTCACTCACCCTACACCTCCATCTCCCCTTCCTCACTCACCCCACACCCAAATTTCTGAACCTGCCCTTCCCTCATTCCTCTCCGCGAGGTTGTATACTTGGGTGTGGGGTGTATAGTGCAGGTAGAGTATATACACACACTGTATGGGGGCATAATGGTGCCGTATGGTCGCCACAAACTACCCACTTTATATTGAGCTTTTCAGGGGCCGGGGTTGACCTCTGACGGTCTGGGCGGCTCACACCAGATATCTCACTAAAAGTTGCTAAAATCCCCTCCTTTTTCTTTTTTATCCTTCAATACTGGGAACGTTTTCCCTCCCATCTCCCCGCCCGGCGCTGTCGGAATGATGATTTTTTTGTATAGAAAAATATTTTGCTGTCATTCAGGAGCCGAGGTTTGATACTGGCATAGCCTAGGGAAGGGGGGAGGGGGGGGTTGTACGGTCTTTGATTATTAAACTGTGTTGGGAGCCTCGGGGCTTGTAGGGACTGTGTTTGGTACGGTGATCGATGGTGACTGTTCGCTGCATCAGGGTGACTGGTCACTGTATCTGCACCATTACTGTGTCGATCCTGGAGACCAATTATCGCTCCACGACCCGAGTATAGCATGACCCGACGCTGCAAGCAACAACAGCCTTCTTGATCAGGTAGTCACAAGACAAGCCGGGTCGGACTTAGGGAAGAACTCCTCCTGTAACCTACTCCAGATAACGCAAGGAACGATACTAAGCAAATTGTTGGTGGTGTAACCGATGGCAATATTCCCATAAAGGATTCCAATCGCACGAAGCTGTCACTCAAGTAACGCAGTAGATGATTGACATTGTTCTGTGGCTCGACAGGTTTCTCGTCACGTGATCGAAAATTGAAAATCGCCCTCGTTTCAAATATCAGATTCACTTTGGTCACCGTCGCTCGTCAAGAACCAAAGACGAGTGTGAATCGGGCAGAATTCGTAAGCAACATTGCCATTCATATATTTCCCGGTTACATTAGCGGAGATGTTTATGGTGACATTGATGGTGTGTGTGTGATGTTTTAATGTGTGGCAGTGCGAGGCCAGGATCTGGCTCTCACCCGGTTAGGGTTCCCCGTCGCTTCTCACTGATGTTTGATACAGCACGCTCCTTCACATCCACCCTGGGTTATTATTCGTGTGTGTGTGTGTTTGTGTGTGTGTGTGTGTGTGTGTGTGTGTGTGTGTGTGTGTGTGTGTGTGTGTGTGTGTGTGTGTGTGTGTGTGTGTGTGTGTAAGAGAGAAGACACATGAACGCGCGTGCACTCACGGACGCGAAACTAGCATTATGACGCATGTGTGAGCGGATAGACACGAAGCCAGCATTCTCACGCACGGCAGCGCCTGGTAGTGAAAGTTTTGGAGTAGTGTGCCTGAGTGTGCGGCCACATTTCACGGTGCACGAGTCGGGGCAGGCAGGCGGGATAGCCAATCTCTGTTACAGCCCGTTGATCCGATCACTCGCTGTAATACCTGTCCTACACACGCGCCCAACACACTAAAATAAAATAATCATGTTACACGTTTTCCAGCAATAACTTGGCAAAATACAAGATACAATATTTAACGTTTGACTTTTACTCTGGGTCTGCAACAAACAGAATCGGCCATTCGCCGTATACGAGGCAGTGGGGTGTCGGCATGGCCCTACTGGTCGATGTGAACGAGGGGCTTGCGTTCCAGAATGTCGCAAGCATCAGGAAAGTTACGGAGAACGAGATCCTGGTGGACCTCTCGTGGCTGTGTACATACCAAACTCAACTTTATGTTAATTGCCGACGCTCGTGCTGCATTTGTTGTAATAGCTGTTCTTACTGTTGCCCATGAAATATTTCATGTCAGTTTTTCATGGCTGGCAGAAACGCTAGGCAGAGGCAAGCCTGGAAGGGGAAGGGGAGGGAAGCGGCGCTCCCGTGGCTCGCCCAGATATGGGGTGATGTTAGGAGGTTTCTTCATTCCTTGTTTGATTACTATTCCAACCCTTCTGGTGAAGCTGGTCATCCCTGGTGGTGGTATGACTCGTGCGAGCTGTCTCTCGGGGCTTTTAGTTCCACCAGCTTTCTACAGGACATGGAAATTCTGCTGTTTAGCGCGGACGTCGAATTCATGCCAGTATGTCCATATTTAACACACTGCGTACCGGACTGACTATATAACGAAATACGAAAGTCGGAAATTGACAATGTATTCATGGCTTGGTTAGCTTAGGTCTTTAATGAATTAGAGAGGATTAAAGCATACATTGTTGTACAGGAGCATGGTATCTAGACCCGTGGTTAGTGCGGGTGTGTTTACCTTAATGTGCCTGCGGGGAGCGAGAGTTAGCTCCTGGGCCCCCTCACTCGGCTATTGTACCGGATGCATTTATACCTACTGAGTTAACAGCACTTGGAACATGAACTACCGTCGCTGTACGATGATACAATTGCTATCTCAACACATCCATTATATAATACCAGAAGCTTCTATAACTAATCTGACTTTCCTTTAGCTTAAACTTCCGGCATAGTTAAATTGAGTTAGTGAGTGTGTAAGATTGTGAGAACAGTGGCATAGGGGGTTGGGAGGGCAGAATGTTAGTGTACCATTTAACTTACCAGAGTAGTTAACGGGTAACTACCGGTGTAGTTAACTGTTAGTGTAGATGGCGGGGCGCGCTGCTTCGCTGCCATTGTTACTAACAAGGTAAAACGACTACACGCCTTGTATTGACTGGTGGCATTGCCTGCCTACCCGCCTGCCTGCCTGCCTGCCTGCCTGCCTGCCTGCCTGCCTGCCTGCCTGCCTGCCTGCCTGCCTGCCTGCCTGACTGAGCCCGACCGCCCGCTTGCCCCTAGTCATTTTTCTACCTTCTTTTACCTACACTTTACAATCCTTGGATAACGCTTGCCAACTGCGGACACTCTTTGCCAACCTTGGACTGCCTGTGCTGACCTTGGACAGGTTTAGCCTACACCGGACATGTTGTGGGCGTCAACGGACACGTACCCCGCCACGTACGCCGGTCAGGCTCCTGCTATTAGACTTTCGCCATGACTATAATGCTGCCCTTTTCACGTTTTGGCATCGCCCTTTCTGCTGACGAGAGGGTGTTCTCTCCCTCTCTTCCCCTCACATTTCTTCCCTCTTCTCTCCCATTATTTTCCTATTCCATCATCTTAACCTTCCCTTCAACCCTTTTTGCTATTATTGTCACTTATTCCTCGTTTTCCCTTATCCTCTCCGTGGTGGTCTCACCCGGCGCCTCGCCTCCAAGATAGCCAGCCCTTCGTGGCGCCACCACCACCAGCTGGCCATGTCCAGGTGGTGTAGGAGGGTGATGGGCAGGTGAGGGAGGAGTGACCACCTGTGGAGGACGAAGGGGTTCTGGGGCGACGGAGTGGGGGTGTAGGGGCAAGGAAGATGGGGGGGGGGGGGAAGGTGGTGGCGGCGGCGGGGCTCTGTGCGCCTCCTCGGCCTAACGCGCCCAATTGAAAATCAATGCCCGCCTCCATTTGCTTGTGAGAGCCGCCGCCACCATCGCTGCCTCCTTACAGCCCCTCCTTCTCCTTGCCTCCCTCCTCCTTGTAAGGAGGTTTTCTTCTCACCTTCTCTTCCTTACCTCGTCTTATTTTTATCTTGCGGTCTACGGACGCACGCTGCTTCATCTGAGAACTCGACCGGCGTCTCATTTCACCTGTTACCATCTCTTCCTTTCCTGGTTCTTCGACGTCATCTGCGTCGCCTCAGCCGTCATCTACTGCTATTTCTTCTCCATACTTCACTTGTTTACTACTCGTTTATCTAACTCCCACTTCTCCTTTCAGGTGTGTGTGTGTATTCACCTAGTTGTATTCACTTGTGCTTGCGGGGGTTGAGCTCTGCACTTTCGGCCCGCCTCTCAACTGTCAATCAACTGTTTCTACTACTACCTTTTTTCCCCACACCACTCACTCACTCGTGTGTGTGTGTGTGTGTGTGTGTGTGTGTGTGTGTGTGTGTGTGTGTGTGTGTGTGTGTGTGTGTGTGTGTGTGTGTGTGTGTGTACTCACCTAATTGTGTTGCGGGGGTTGAGCTCTGGCTCTTTGGTCCCGCCTCTCAACCGTCAATCAACAGGTGTACAGGTTCCTTCACAGGTTCCTTCACACGATTCCCCTTTGTGTGTGTGTGTGTGTGTGTGTGTGTGTGTGTGTGTGTGTGTGTGTGTGAAATATATGTAGTAGATCTGTAGTCAATTTCTATCATGTCAGGAGTTGACAACATTAGACAACCGAGGGCTAGCAAGGCGGGGTCCAAGAGCTAGCAGCGCCACCCTGCAAGAACAGACAGGAACAAACACACAATCACCGTCTTTTGTGTTAATTTAGACCTGTACACTGTAAGAAATTTAGTGGAGTATACCTCACATCACCGTATAATTTACCCCTAGTTTACCCCACACAATTTACCGTGTAGTTTACCAGTGTTTACCCACACAGTTCTTGGTGTAGTTTACACGTAGTGGTCACCCCCCATAGCCACCTGGCCCCCCCCCCTCCCCTCCATGGCACCAGGATTGGCAAACAGTTTCTCCCCCACCACCACTACAGCAGGCAACACCACCACCACAGCAGGCAACACCACCACAGCAGGCAACACCACCACAGCAGGCAACACTACAGCAGGCAACACTACAGCAGGCAACACCACCACAGCAGGCAACACCACCACAGCAGGCAACACCACCACCACAGCAGGCAACACTACAGCAGGCAACACCACCACCACAGCAGGCAACACCACCACCACAGCAGGCAACACCACCACCACAGCAGGCAACACCACCACAGCAGGCAACACTACAGCAGGCAACACCACCACCACAGCAGGCAACACCACCACCACAGCAGGCAACACCACCACCACAGCAGGCAACACCACCACCACAGCAGGCAACACTACAGCAGGCAACACTACAGCAGGCAACACCACCACCACAGCAGGCAACACTACAGCAGGCAACACTACAGCAGGCAACACTACAGTAGGCAACACTACAGCAGGCTACACTACAGCAGGCAACACTACAGTAGGCAACACTACAGCAGGCTACACTACAGCAGGCAACAGGCAACACTACAGCAGGCAACACTACAATAGGCTACACTACAGCAGGCAACACTACAGCAGGCTACACTACAGGAGGCAACACTACAGCAGGCTACACTACAGCAGGCAACACTACAGCAGGCTACACTACAGCAGGCAACACTACAGCAGGCTACACTACAGCAGGCAACACTACAGCAGGCTACACTACAGGAGGCAACACTACACTACAGCAGGCAACACTACAGCAGGCTACACTACAGGAGGCAACACTACTCAAGCAGCTGGATTGGCAGAGTTGAGAGTGTTTACCTGTGACGTGGCCAGCAGCAGCAGTGTGGGGTGTAGGACACCCAGCCACAGGAGACAGTGTGGTGTAGGGTGGGCGGTATCTGAGGGGGTGGGGGGCGCAGTGGGCGCGGGAACATTCCCCTCAGGTTGGCCTGAGTCCGCCCACGTGAGGGGCGCCCCGGGCGTGTGAAAACCTTGCCTCTGATTCCCCTTGTTCGCCCGACGGAGCCGGGCGCTGGGTGGTCGATACAAGTCTCAGCCGCTCCTGCTTCCGTTAGCAGCATACGGGGCGTGCACTGGGCGCTCCCTGCCCGTGGGCGTGCACTGGGTGCTCCCTGGCTGTGGGCGTGCACTGGGTGCTCCCTGGCTGTGGGCGTGCACTGGGTGCTCCCTGCCCGTGGGCGTGCACTGGGTGCTCCCTGGTTGTGGGCGTGCACTGGGCGCTCCCTGCCCGTGGGCGTGCACTGGGTGCTCCCTGCCCGTGGGCGTGCACTGGGTGCTCCCTGGCTGTGGGCGTGCACTGGGTGCTCCCTGGCTGTGGGCGTGCACTGGGTGCTCCTTCCCTACCAGGCTGGTATGGAGGAGCTTCGCTTTTCGTGGGTATCCACTCTTAGGCCTTCAGTGGCATAACAAATTTCTTAGTACTCGTTCCAACGAGTTCGTTGGCGCTCTATAAACATAATATTTATGCAATCATTTAGCTGTTTTATGTTTTTTTCGATTTTGAAGTGAAACCGGAGGGGATAAGGCTCCAGGGGTCAGTGGCCCAACTGGATCACGGTGCTCGTCCCTAGAGGATATAATATTCTTAGTCTGTCTGTTGTCCTTTGGCTAGAAAATTATGACAAACCCCACTGAAGTGCCCTCCAGGTTATCGACCTCCCCCCTTGAAGCACTTAGCTCTTTATGGAGAAGGAGTGTGTGGTCCATGACCTCCATAGGGTAGTGTGGCTTGTGAAGCCTCCTGGCCCACGAGGATATGTTCCATCATATGGATAAGTCCTGTGAACCTATTGGGCTACAGGGCCTTGTCCCCTCCGGTTTGACTCTACTTGCTAGGGAGTTGAAACGAGATTTGTATACCTGACTGAAGGTAGAAGGTAGAAGACGTTTGTATTATCCGGTACACTTGTCCTCAGTGTTTTGCTATTGTTTCTTGACCAGTCAATCAGTGTGGTGCTCCTGAGGGATGTGGTGCTTGCGAGCAGTGATGGCGGCAACACTGTGTTGCATTCTTGGGGGTCAAATAGTTGGTGCTATATCCCGGCGTCGTCTGCGTCAGAGCGCGCGCACACTGCACACTCTCCCAGTTGTGCTTGCGAGGGGGTGAGCTTCCGCTCTTTGGTGTGTGTGTGTGTGTGTGTGTGTGTAAGCGCACGAGCGTGTGCACCTGTGTTTACACATGGTTGTCTAACTCACAGGACAGGTATTGCGACAACTGCCGTCTGCCTCCGGTAGTGCCCGGGCCCGACCACTTACGAAGGAAGACACACAATTTGACAACTCCAAGCTTAAGAACTCTTCCCACAGTTGGTTCAACCCCCCGACCGTCCAACTGCTTGGGCACCATTCCCTTCCTCCGTCCACTCCCGAGTCCTCATCCTGAATAACTTCTCCAAGGGCTATATAGTCGTAATGGCTTAGCGCTTTCTCCTGATAATTGCCTTACTCTACTCCCCACCGCTCATCTTAAGTCATATACCCTTTTAGTTTCCCCTGGAACATGACCGCTCGATAAGTTTACAACCAGGTCTCCAATTACTGCTGGGTAAACAAGGGCGGGCAGTTAAGATTTGATGATCAATCGACCTCCCCTGCACAGGGTTCGAACCCAGTCTAAATCGCTCACGAGGCGTGGGGCGAGAGTACCACAACTCTGCCAATGAGTGAAAGGTGTCAAAGATGGCACCGCACCTGGCAAAACCTGGCAAACCTGGGCCTTAATAGGAAGAGTTTTAGCGTCCCGAGGACCGGGCCTCTGGGACGCTAAGTCCGGGAATCCTGGCAAGATGACCACACGTGTGTAACACACATGTGGGTGTGGGATAATTGTACGTACTCACCTATTTGTGCTTGCGGGGGTTGAGCTTTGTCTCTCTGGTCCCGCCTCTCAACCGTCAATCAATTGGTGTACAGACTCTACAGCCTGTCTTATGTTGGCCAGTCTAGCATATGCCGCTGATGATAATGCTGTAGTGTTGGCATGGTTGTGTGAGGACGCCTCACCTCAGCATTAACCTAACAGTATAATACTTGCTTGCACTGAGCCCCACTCCACCCACCCCGCCCTAGACAATTTCTGAGATTTACCCCGTGCTTGGCCGTGTTGCTTCAGTCCCCCCTCCACCCTACCCCCCCCTACCCCCCATCATTATCCCAGCACCAGCTCCTAATGTATTAATATTGCCGGATGTACGCTGGATGTGCCGGGCTGTGTGCTTATTGAGAATTATAAGTTAAACATATAATAGAGCGATGAGCAGAGCGAGTCAATAATGGTATTTTAATGAATATTAGATGGATAGTGAAGGCGGCGTCAGGGCGGCGGGTCGATGTGTGGGTGGCGTGTTTCTCCTCCGTTTGTTATTTCATTGTCATCAGGATGTAAAAGATCGCGAGGATCGCTACGGAAAGTGGAAATCGATGGGAGGTTTGCATGAGGAAGCTGTTACCTGCTTGATACCTGCTGGATGGGGGTTCTGGGAGGTCTTTTACAAGCCCGGCCTGGGGGCCAGGCTTGACGTGGGAGAGTTTGGTCCAACAGGCTGTTGCTTTGGAGCGGTCCGCAGGCCCACATATCCACCGCAGCCCGGTTGGTCCGGCACTCCTTGAATAAAACTATCTAATTTTCTCTTGAAGATGTCCACGGTTGTTCCGGCAATATTTCTTATGCTGTTGTCTATATTGCTGCCCTGCCTACGTGACATAAGAAAGAATCTCTTCAATATCAAGAGTAGTTAACAGGTGGAATGCATTAAGCAGTGATGTGGTGAAGGCTGACTCCATACACAGTTTCAAATTTAGATATGATAGAGCCCAATAGGCTCAAGAATCTGTACACCAGACAGTTAAGAGGCGGGACCAAAGAGCCGAAGTTCAACCTCCCACAAGCACAACTAGGTGAGTACATCGTATACACACAGGGGAAGACAATAACATGGAGGAGGACGTTGACAAAGTGAAACACTGGTGTAAGTAGTGGAGGGTAATGTTTACCTCCACAGTTTGGTACAGGAGGCCAGACACACATAAAGTACCAGATGAGAGGGTAAAACCTTGAGCCAGACAGAGAAAAAGATCCGGGTGTTCATATCGCACCGAACCTGTCTCCTGAGGCACACATTGACCCAATAACTTCCCCAGAGACAAAGGAACCAAGAACAGCATTAGCCTGTAGGCAGAATGCAGGAGAAAAGGACCAGGAGAAAAACAGAGAGCGGAGAATAGAGAGAAATCACAACACATACGTAAGGGCGAGGAATGAATGCATAAATATTAGGAGAACTTTGGAAAAGCATTATGGGCATGCAAATATATTTGGCATAACATGTAAAACCACATCGGGAGGAAGATATCTGTGGATAACCAGGTTATCAGCCGTTCACAAGTGTGTGTGAGGGGGGGGGGGGACTCAAAGAATGGTAAGGTATCGTGTGATTTAATTAATGGAAGTTTTCAAGAGGTTTGTTAAGTAGGAACTTATCCTGCCACAAGACCTACGAGCACTTAGAGAATACACCCTCTTCCTCCCACAGGAAAGACTCGCTGGAATGTACGAGATACGAGCCAATAGTTGTGAGGAAAATAACTGGAAGAGCCGGGCGAGCGGCCTGGAGCACATGTTCAGCTTACCATAGACACTAAACGAGGGATGTGGAGACATATGTAAACTCGTTATCATAGTGTTCAACTCCTCGCTGGGAAAGGGAGAGCTACCAGACAGTTGGAAAATGGGTAATGTGATGCCAGTGTAATACACAATGAAGGTGGAGGACAAGAATTACTGAACTACTTGTCAGGTTGTAAGTTACTAAAGACACTTATCCCAGGCAAGCTTGTTGAACAAAACAGCTGAGTTTCTTCTACAAGCACCAACATGAATTCAATAATTTGAAATCCTGCTTAACAACCCTATTAAATTAAGAGTTCATAACGAGATGGAAATCACACTAAAGACAAAATGTTTGTTAGACTGCATTCAAAGTAGTTCTCAAAAAGCAGGGAAGCAAAGGGTCTCACTAAGAAGGAAAACATTGGAGAGAGGCAAGGAGCCAGATTCACGAAGCAGTTACGTAGTACTTACGAACGTGTACATCTTTCCTCAATCTTTGACGGCTTTGGTTACATTTATTAAACAGTTTACAATCATGAAAACTTGCCAATCAACTGTGGTTATTGTTATAAACAGCCTCCTGGTGCTTCGGGGCTCATTGACTGTTTAATAATTGTAAACAAAGCCGCCAAAGATTGAGAAAAGATGGATGGGTTCGTAAGTGTTTGCATAACTGCTTCGTGAATCTGGCCCCAGGTGTAGAGTACCACAAGGGTAGGCGCTCTCATCCACGGCCCAGAAAATATGTTCCTCCGTGTCAGTTTGTCCTGCCTGATACAGGAGTAATGGGAAGACGCACTCAATAGGCGCAGTTCTACACTTGTGCTCGTTTGGTTACTTGTGTGGTTTTAGGAGTACAGTTGGCGGCTGTGTCTCGTCTCTTTCCTCTCTCTCCCTCCTCCCTGCTGGGCCTCCTCGGCCTTATCTTCCTTCAGGCATTGATGAGGTCCATTGATGCACGACACCGCTACTATTGTTCATTTGAATATCGTTGTGTGTGTGTGTGTGTGTGTGTGTGTGTGTGTGTGTGTGTGTGTGTGTGTGTGTGTGTGTGTGTGTGTGTGTGTGTGTGTGTGTGTGTGTGTGTGTATATACACAATTTGTGCCTTCAGGATCGAGCTGGTAGCTCTTGGACCCCGCCTTTCTGTCTGTTGTCTAATGTGTGTGTGTCTGCAGTATGTGCTTGAAACAACACATTTATTTAGATCTTAAAGAAACAAATGTTTTCCTTCGAGTGGTGAACTTAAGGGAGTAATGATTGAAGAAACCCCGCTGGTTCCTCCCGTCTCTGGCGTCTGGCTTCTGCTGCCTCTGTCTGTCTCAACTGTCGCACCGAACACTACTCTTCCAGGTCATCGTGACTCGATCAATTTATTTTTTTGTATTAATTTACAAAGAACAGTGAATGCATTTAACGAATCTAGTCTTTGCCCATCAACCCAGCAAAATATGAAACCACATTTAGTATGAGTCACATAACATATAAAGTCCTGAAGCTATTTAGCGATTTATCGAAATTCGTATGTTGTTGTTAAAGATTCGCTACCTGGAACAAAAAGTTCCAAGTAGCACAGGCTATGGTGAGCCCGCAAATGTGAGTATAGTACGGGGCTTAAAACAAGAACTCTGCCAGTTTCTGGAGGCGAGCCAGAGTGTGAAGGGTGGACTTACGACCCGAGAGAGCAGGTGCGGCCTGACAAATCGCAGGAAGTCCGGCCTCGAGGAAGCTCACGAGAAATAGCATGACAAACATCGTGTGCATTCGTGCATGCGCTCGCTTGTGTGTGTGCATTTCGTGAAGCAGCTGGCAGGATAACGTTGCCATGCGTGAGGTGGTGCCAGTCGTGTGGGCATGGTCACCACTCCGCAGTCTACACCACGCCTTATCTTTAATGTGCTGGGAATTCTAGCCTGCGCATATTTAGTGTTAAGATAAGAAACTTGACCACCCTACCAGTGTGTCGTATATGTAATGAGTCAGCTGTGCATTTACCCCACCACCCCCCACTCCCCCCACAGTGTAAAGGGGTCGTAATTCCCCACTACCCCCATTCTTCCCCGTGACGGTCTCCGGAGGCCTATTTTCCCCCGCCGTCTTCCCTCAGAAAACGTAATCTTCCCCCACGAGGAAAACGCGCGCCACGGGAGTTATCATCCTCGGTCAGGGGCCCCGCTGCCGTGCTCGTTCCGGGGCCCGGCTCACTGGGACTGAATTTGATCATGGGGGATTTTGGACGCAAGGGCGAATTTGAATGCCACATGGCACGTTTCATAGTCCATTGTGAGGGGCAGGGTGGGGGGATATAGACGCAGTTTTGCTGAAATGATGACAATTTGTGTTAGTTGAAATATGTATCTTTTTTTGTATCCTGCTGTTAATTAGATATTCTCCGTAAATAGGATTAATACTATGGCCGGAGGATGAAGGGTAAGGTGAGGGTATACTTATTAAAACACCTTGGTGGTTTATTGGCATTGCTTATGCAAATGGTGTGGCAGTGCGCGCGCATGAGTGGGGTGTTGGGTGTTCCAACAAGTTCTTGCACTGAATATGTTATATTTGTATGCTAGAGGTACCATAATTCTGGACTAATTAGAATCGTCGATACTTTATGGGGGAGTAACATTAATACGGCAAATGTATCACATTTTAATTTGTATATTTTGTATACATGCGAACACATACATGATCGATACATGCAGTAGCCTGTGAACCTTGTAGTTTCTCACTTGTACTGCTTCCCCCCCTGAGGTAATCTAGCAGCACCCACTAGAGTTTCACCCTGAAGCATTATCTGTAGTCTAGCAGCACCAGGTAGTACTTTACCCCTGGGGTAGTTTAGTAGCACTATCTAGTGCTTCACCCAGAAGTAATGTAACAGCAGAAGTAGTCTATCACCTGTAGTCTAACAGCACCCATTAGTGTTTCACCCTAAAGCATCAAGTGTGATTTAGCAGCACCAACTGGTGCTTCAGCTCGCGTAGTGTGGAGTGAGGTCGTTAGTATGAATCAGTGTGTGGAAGGGGGTCACCGCAGACCACTCACTATCCTTGGCAAATGGAATCGCTTTTGGGCTCCTGCAATGCTTGTTAAAACTTCGTTTATTTTTTTTTTCTGAAGTAAACTTCATTAGTGAGCTCCTTCCTTGCTGGTTTCGTCAGCTGCGTGGATATGAAGACTCCTTAAAGCCGTTCTTCAGGTTGCTGAGTTAATGCAATTATTCACCTGGTTAGGGACAAGCCCAAGCCAAACGCGACGAAAAATATTGTTGACGTGTCCTGCTGCTCGGAGACAGCGGCATCTTGAAAATACTGAATTATAATTAGCACTCCCAGATGTCATTGAGCTGTCTTGTAGGTTCTCTCATTGATTTCTTTCTTCAAAATGTTACGATGTACAGTATTATTTGAGTGGTCTGGGTCTCCGCCACCACTGCAGCGAGGTTTCTGACCTGATGGTGAGGCGCTCCATTATGAAGTCATTACCTTAAACACGTACATGTATATTACCCAGACAAATTGGTAAAAGTCGTCAGGACTACTCCCAAGAACACGCCCTAGACCACTACACCGACACCGTAAAAAAGAATGCAACCTGGGATTCAACTGAATCCTCTAAGTTCTGATAAATCCCAGTCAGGGTTTCACGCATTGGGCAACCCGTTCTCGCAAATTTAACAAGTCAATATTGACTTATTAGTTGCGTGCATAGGCGACATACTAAACATAATAGTTTCCCTTGAAAAGCTTCATAGAAAACACCGACCTTACCTAACCTACTTAGTATGTTAAAATAAGCATCTTATAGCTTCGTAATTACAATTGTTACTTAACCTATTATAGGTATAGGTTAGGTAATAATTGTAATTACGAAGCAATACGATGCTTATCTTAACATACTAAGTAGGTTAGGTAAGGTCGGTGTTTTCTATGAAGCTTTTCAAGGGAAACTATTATGTTAAGTATGTCACCTATGCACATATTTAATAAGTCAATATTGACTTATTAAATTTGCGAGAACGGGTTGCAACGGGAGTACCAAGTGTGAAGAACATAAGAACAGAGGTAACTGCAGAAGGCCTATTGGCCCATACGAGGCAGCTCCTATCTATAACCACCCAATCCCACTCATATACTTGTCAAACCCGCGCTTGAAACAATCGAGGGACCCCACCTCCACCGCACTGTAATTAGGTAATGTAGCACATAATTTGCTAATGTTATGATGGTGATTTTCAACCCTGCAAATTATCATTGGGGTGAGCTAAAACTGTAATTCAAACATAGAAAGATGAAATCAAACAGAAATACAAAGTTACTACTACTGTATATTAAATTTGTATAATGTAATATGATTACATGCTGGATTTAGTTTCAATAAAGGATAACTACTGGTTTGTTATTACATATTTACAATGTACAATACTGTAGTGTTGTTTCCTTCTGCAGGAGCCCCAGACCCCACAGCAGGAGGGAGTGCTGAAGAAGAACACTGTTGGCATCTGGACGCTGAGCAGGTCAAAGAGCAGGTGGGCCAGTACCTGACTCAGGGAGGCTACTACAATGCCAACAAGCAGCTATACTTTATGTTCACTAAGGTAAATTCTTGTTTACGTAAATAGTGATGGCTTGTAGTGCATAATAATCTTGGTATAGAGGTGACATATTGTGTAGTATTCCATTAAATGCCTGCTACATAATATGCTTCACAAATATATGCATATTTGCACTTATGTTATTTATAAGTGCATATATTTGTATGTGTTTAAATATTGCCATTGAAATGGCTCTTACTACTGTATGTATATACATGTTTTGTAGACTTCTTTTGTTAATGAGTGTGTTCTTGTTAGGTGCGGGAGATGGTTCGTGCTAGAGACAGTAATGGTGCTAAAATGCTCACAATGATCACTGAGCAGTTCCTTAATGACCCCAGACTCTTACTCTGGAAGTCCCAGGGTACCCCAATGACAGACAAGTGTCGACAACACTGGGACCATATAGGTAAGCAACTTGTTTAACTCTTTAATTTTGTTACAAAAGTATCCTTAGAAATTTCCTGTTATCTTTTAAGATAATACAACATCCTGTGCAGGGAACTTTATTAATCAATGTCAAGTGTCTTTAATGTGAATAAACTTAGTGGATTTTAAAATAAAATTATGGATATGGAAAATTAGTTATCTTGAAGTAAGACCTGGATTTTAAGTGGAAGCTGAACTTAGAGAAGTGTACACACACACACACACACACACACACACACACACACACACACACACACACACACACACACACACAACTTCGTATAGCCTTTAACTGGTACAGATTACATTAATTAACTGGTACAGATTTCATGAAGGAGTTATATTTTGTAACTTCTGTTTTTACCCAAGCTGAGAAATATAAAATCTTCCTCCCATATGGAATGCTACTAATTCACCAAGCTAATGTGAACAATTTTTTTTTTTTTTTTTTTTTTTTTTTTTTTTTTTTTTTTTTTTTTTTTTTTTTTTTTTTTTTTTACATAAATCACATACCACCTCTGGCTGGAAGAAGGGGGACCCGTAGCCTCGGAATACTGTTTCTTGATTTCAAAGAAGTTCAGGCTACAGGGTTTTAACATATCAACCTTGGACAGTTAAGCAGGATTTAGACATGACCTTCAGCATTCTAGATTACATTCACATTATAGCTATTGCTCCAGTACAAAAAGAGATTTAATAGTTTTTAGATAGATGAACATTATAATGAATTTATTTGACCTATCTGAGCTCACATTTAACCAAGACATACTGACTACATATTACGTGTTCACATTGTGTAAATATGATGCGGTAATTGTTATCCCTGTAAATGTTTTATGTCTACTGTATTGTCAGCCTTGCATGAGTGTTTATAATGGTTAAATTTATTATTATTTTATTAGTTATGTACTGTATTGTATTCAATAATTTTCTTGTGACCACTTAAAATTTGTGTATTATAATTTCCTATCTTTTTTAGTTAAAAAAAGACAGTTCTACATTTCTGTTGCTCATCAGGATAATGTGTTTGTGTAGATGCTTTATGTATTGAATCTGGAGCATCACATAAATGGTCAATTTGATTTATTACCTGTTGATTTGGCTCAAAAATACTTCATTAATAGAAGACCAGTTTTTTCATGTCTTAAAGTAAACTTAAGTTAAGTATCATACATGCTGTGAAAAGAATATTGTAAATTACATGGAATGTTTTACAATATGTAGTTCTCTCTAACCAGTTTGCATTAGTTCCTATGCCTGTGTTGGTACCATGCAGTCTTAGCTAATTGGTATTGAATTTATCTTGACCACATACAAACGTACATGATGTGTGGGTGTGTATTTGTGGGTTAAGAAAATTTTAAATTGTGTAAATTGATCACTATGTAGATACAATAATTCTAACACTTTTCTTTTTTTATCAGCTGCTTTGTGGGTATGTGTTGTGCTTGCCCCACACAGTGGTATTTTAGTGAAACAACAGTGGCAGAGAACCCTGGAGCAGTGGGCACACACAGACGTTTGTCCTCTCGAGGATCCTGATCACAGACACCAGGACAACAATGATAGAGTTAGTATAATTTGCTGTTGAACATTTATTTGTAATTATTATTTAATATATATCCTTCTTTGTATTGTATATACTGTACAGTATTATACAGTAATTGGATTCATTAAATATTTTTTTTCATTCCAGTAGAATTATTATACAGTACTCTAAACATAACATTTGCAAACACATTTTTAATTGTACATTACTCTGTTCTGATATTCAAATTGCACAATATAATTTGGAAGAATTTTAAAGATTTTTTATGGTTAGTTTATCTAAGAATCACTTGAATCTTTGGCTCAGCTTGTGCTGATAATAAGGCATTGCAAGTGGATAAACAGTAAGGAAACACTGAGAACAACAAGAATATATACAAGAATTTATAATTTTACAATTCAGTACTGTACTATATGTGCAAAACCATGTTAAACATAAAACCGTCTGCAAAGCTTGAAATGAGATTGAATTAAAATGTAAGTGAAATGTCTTAAACTATCAGCTTCAGAAAAAAAGTTAAAAATTGCACATTTCCTTCCTCTGTGGCATTGCTTTTCCCATTTGGTGATCAATGGGAGATGGCAGTTATACCCTTTGTACAGAACTTGGCTTTGCCTGTGCTGTGAGCTGAAGGTAACATAAATCATGATTATAATCCCTTTTTCCATTTTAATTCAGACACATCACATGATAACCACCAAATATGTACAGGAAGTTATTACAATCATTCGTAGATAGGTTAAAAGATTATTAAAGAAATGTAAGCTAAGCTTAGCATTTGTACTGTTTGTATTGATATGCACATGTTTGAAAAGAAGTGGAATGAAGTGCTACGGGTCAAGAAATTCATCAAGCGCAGAATATGACACAAACTAAGATAAAAAACTTTTTTTAACAAACTTATCAGGGCCTTATTAATGTTGTAATGGTTGTCTTGTAAACCAATCCATATACAGTACAGTATATTTATTAGAGGGTCCCGGTAGTACTGTTGGGTTTGTTCTCGACTAACAATCAAGAATTCCGGGTTCGAATCCCAGGCTGGACAAGTGGCTGGGTGTGTTTCATATTGCTAAATACTCCTGTCCACCTTGCGTACCATAAATAGGTACCCAAGTAGTCAGCTTGTTGTGGGGTTGTATCATGCCGAGGGTCAGTAATTTTACCCTGAGGAGGACCTTGATAGAAGCCTAACATGTACTGTATGTATCTGTCTGCCTGCCCCTCGACACAATAAATTATTATTATTATTAATTAATCTAATTAATTATGATATTAATTGTTGAAGGTCCACTTCTCAACAAAAAATTTGAAGAATTCTACTCATTGGTTTTGCTTTCTATTAAAATTGTGTAAATACTGTGCTGCTATTAAGAAGTACAATATTCAATGAAAAAAGAACAAAAATTGTGGTGATAGTGAAACATGAAAAGACTTAGAAATATAAATATTGGAAGTTGAACAGAGTGCCTGTACATTCTATACAGGACTGTCTTCCCATTGTCTTCCTGACCTTTGCATGTTGTGTTGATAGCAATGCTCTATCTGTTTTGTACATTTGTGTTTCCCTTTGCAAGGAATTGTCAACTGCCTCACTTTAGTTACGACCAAAGTAATATGTAGACGTCTTAGTAAATTGTTTAATTCAATTGGAATGCATTTGTAATGTCTGGCAAAGAATTTTACAGCTGATATAATTCTCATTATTGACGTCCACTGCATGTAGTCAATGTTGATAAAAAAGAAATATGATTAATGAAGGCACAGGCTTCAATTTGAAGGAGATCGAGCAGTGTGGGATGAGAATCTGTGTAACTTGAGTTCCCTCATATTATGTGAAAAGTACTGATAATAGGTACTGTAGTACAAACCTGCTGATTATCTGTTATCTTGCCAAGACTACTTAAATCTTGTGGAATTTGTAACAGAAATTTCTTGTTTATATGATTAGGCAAAGTTTTAAATTATTTTATTTCATTCTAATGAAGACTTTCTTTCAGAATCATTCAGCAGCTTACTACCTGAGTTCTGATGAGGAGTCAAGTGATGAGGATAATGAGCTTAGACGAAGAGACCCCAATAGAGATGTTAATAATAGGGATCACTACCATCGTCACCATCATAACCATATTCATCATCATAACCAAAGAGAAATTAGAGATAGAGATAGAAGATCTTCTCACAGGTACAGAGACAACTATTCATTTATTTTTTTGCATAAAATACACTACTCTAAAGAAGAATTTGTTTACTGTATTTTGTTTTCCATTTTTAAATTATCTTCTACAAGGTACTGTACAGTATTTTAATATTTATACAAAATAAAGCAAGAGTGAATTCAGTTTTTTGCAGTCTTTGCCTTTGTTATGGTTAAAATAAAGTTTGTCTACAGTTTCTTACTCTGGCTTACGTAAGCTAAAATTATAATGCTACCATTTATTATTTCAATAAAATGATTAAAATTTAGTAGACTTGCAAAAATTATTTTATTTATAAATTTATTATATAAATTCTTCCAATGTTTATCTTCTATTTATCTTCTAGACGACACAAGCGACGGAGGATTTCTGCACCGCCCCGAACAATATTCCATAGAGCAATAGATGCTTGTAATATGTCTTGGGATGACCAACATTTACAAACCATTCTTGCTGGTGAAACCCCGGTGCTAAGGACTTCGCAACATTCCTCTTCTTATTACAATGAACAAGGACAACCACTCTGGCATGGTAATGTTGCTTTAGCATCATTAGTACTTAAAAGATTAATGGGGATAAAATGGCTTTTAAAATAAAAGCCACAGATCCATGCCACAAATATCACAATTACCTTACCTTACCTTATCTCAAATACTGTTGAGGGCAAACTCTTGACATTATTATTCCTCTCTCTCAACTATCAAAATAATGTAATATTAAGGTGATTTTTGTCTTAGAACAGCAATGTTTCTTGTGGTTGAATCAGTTTTTTCCATGAAATATTCTAAAAATTTAGTCTTGTGAAAAATTTCAGGGGACTCAAGTCATGGCCTGAAAAGAACAAAACATTAAAGAAATAATTAATTAGTATTTCATTCTTCAGCTCCAAAATATTATCAAAGTTCATTTTTTTATCACTGGGAATTTTAAAATGTCTGCTAGAGTTTCTAAAAAAAAATTCTCTAGGCAATCCCTTGTTTGCTTTACTTCAGACAAACTTACTTGTGATAATATATATTCACTGTATTATTAACACAGTATACCATTATTTTTCATATTTTACAGCAGTCCATGACAAATATTTAACATTTTTTTCTTACAGAACCGGTGCCGGTGGCATGTTCTCGTGTCGACGCTCTGAGATCGCATGGCTATAACTCGGAAGCACTAAGACTTGCTGTAGCTGTGGTGCGAACACTAAAGCAGGCACAGAGAGAAGCGTATCTCTGGTGGGGAAGTAAGAGGGATGAAATGCTCCCAAGGTGTTCTGCCTCAAGAGCCTGTAGATCCCTTGGTCCAGGAGCATTAGAAAGTTGGGTGGGACATCCTTTAGACCCCATAACCTGTCTTTTTGATACTTTAGCTGAAGCATCCCTCTTACCTGAAGATTTACCAAGATTTCAGTATCACAGTGGTAAGTCAATGATTCAGATGCATAGTACAAAATAACCTACAAAGAATACATTTCTTATCTTCTTTTCTTCTGTATCTAATGCACTCTTTCTCAGTACAGCATAAGGCATCCATGTATGATCTTTAAACACCTTCATACATTCATTCTCAAGTTATTTTCTTTCTTCTTTTTAGTTTTTTTTTATTTATTTCTAAGGAACTAGTGAGACCTTCATTCTTCACCAACCAATTTTGTTTGTACACAAATGCACTTTATCAGAAATCTAATTTTCTCTATTAATTTTTTGACTGCATCACCCGTGTTACCTCTTTGCAGTAAATCCGTTTCGTGTCTGCAAGACATAGTGTTTAAGCTGCAATTGTTCCAGGATTATTTGTTTTAAAACTTTATAAACTGGCTGTAAGACTATCTGCAATGTGTTATCACTATAAAGTCATATTAAAGTCATATCTTCAATGTGTTATCACTATAAAGTCATAATTTTGTTTAAATATCTATATACATTATTTAATGCCACGGAATTCTTTCAACAGATTGGTTAGGTGTAGCTAACGAAGATGCAACAAATCTGGCACCGCTGAGATACCGTCATGTTCCCATCCCAGGCTCTAGTGATCCTTGGGAGTCTTACCTTACCTTAGCCCTGGAAGCTGCACTAATTGGCCTTGGCCAGCAACGTGCTATGCCTCCTGGACTCTATGCCCAAGAAAAAGCCTGCAAACAAGAAGAAAAGATGATACTAAAACTCCAAGAACTTAACCTTGACTCGCCTCTCCTAGCGGTATTACGTCGTCAAGCTAGATTACTTTTGGAGGGTGGACCATTTTCTGGGCTTGGTGAGGGCATTCACCCGGAGAGTGTACCAATGCATACTTTCACAAAGTTCCTATTTACCGCTCTTTTGCCTCATGACCCTGACCTGGCATATCAACTGGCATTAAGAGCAATAAGGTGTGTACATGGATCATTATTTCAAGATTACAGCTTGTTCTTAACCTGCAGTAAAGTTATTTTTTTTTTACATTGACTAATATTTTCTAATCAGAAATAGGATGTTAATTAATTTTGTAATTTTTTCTACAATTCAGTCGGCTAGATAGACAACGAGTAAAGATTTTATGTATTTAATTTAAGTGAGTTATTGTCAAAAGAAGGCCTCCAACTAGGAAGACTGTAGCACTATCACTGTTGCTGTATATTTTAAAAGGCACTAAATGTCATTGAGGATGTGTTACGGCCCTCTCGGGTCGCAACCGGGTTCTTACTCTGATGTTGCTAGAGGAAGGGTATCCGGCCCCAAGCTAGTAGTGGCTTTCAAGGGATGAGATCCGTAACGCAAGTAAATTAAAGGGGAAGGGAAATAAAGTCAAAAACTTAATAATATAATTACCGTCACCAATAAATATATATATAAAAGGTTACACAAGGGGGGGTATAAACACTGTTATCTACAAAGTAGTCTTCTTCTGAAGACGCCGAGTGTTCTACGGTGCTCACGATGCTAAGCTCTTGGTGCTCTTGTGGCCTTACGATGAATCCTTCGATCCGCTCGAGTCTACCCTGGCCACAGGCCAGCCAAATCACAGTTCCACTGGGGGCACCGTCGTGGAGGCCATCAACCACAAGTCCAGCCGGTAGCTGACAGGTTCTAATCAGCGACGCTGGTTAGGCCACCCCACGATCGATACTAAGGTCGCGAACCCTAGTCAGGAGCCTCGTGTGATCCCACAGACCACTCTCCTTGCCACAACACCCCAGTGGTTAAGCGTCTCCACCAGTCAGTCCCGGGTACTACAATCCCTGAACTGCCACGTCACAGGCAGGGTAACACCACAGTGTTCATCCGGGGGGGCGACTCACAGCTGCTGCAGCAAACACTTGGAGACCTGTCGGCTGCCTTGGGTAGACTGATCCAACTTCCATTACAGCAGTCCCAGGTCGACTCTGTAATCAGACACGTCATCAGTAACGATTACACACTAGGGCACGTCACTTACCGGCTCAGACCCAAACGCCCACCTATCCAATCCATAGATGGCGTTGCTGTCTGAGCGCCACCTCACCAGAGGTCAGCAGCGGCTGTGTTATGAGCTGATTAGGACGGGAAACTAGCCCTTGTGGCTGGTATTTCCTGTCCTCACTTGATGGCGCCGTCCATTTGGAGGGGGTTTCGGGAGCTGACCCACAGATGGCGTGGTCGTCACTGCTCCGTGCTCGGACGTTGGGCTCAGGTCCGTAACAGGATGACAATATGAGAACAAAAGCACATTGGACGAGCAGTGTGAAAGGTATCAAGATTCACCATGGATTTTGTCAAGAGACAAATAACCTCAAGGGACATTTGGAAAGCAAGAGATATGCTCGTCCTGAAAATCAGGACATTCCACAAGCAAGTGCATGACTAAGTGGGAAAATGCAGTTTGGACAATAAGGAGCAGGGTGGCATTCCTAGCCAAAGCTATTTCCCACTGCCTATTACAGTGGTAGAAGGAAGGCCAAGGAGATAGTTTACTTTTAAGACCGCATAGTTTGTTATCTGTAACCTCAGAACAACGAGCCTGCCAATGGTCTCAGATCAAGGAATGAATGGCTCGGTAGAAATCTTAATAAAGAATGCCTCTTTTTGGAAATAGGACAAGTGCAGACAGTCTCCTTAATGGAGGTCAGGTCACATTGAATGTTCGCACATTCATTTAAGGTACAGTAATATGTATCAATATGGCTGAAAACCCAGAAAAACTCAACTGTCTTTAATGTGCTAGAGATAAGAAATTGCCAATGTTGAATTTTGATTACCACAGGAATATTTAAGTATAGGTGATTTAGCATTATTCATGCATTATTCACACAAAATGTATCATTTACCATAGGTAGTTTTCATACATTTGTTACTTTTCTCTAGTTCAGGATTAACACGTGTTTTTAAGTGTTAATCCTGTTAATCTCTTTATAAAGCAGTTCTTATATAATTAATCATGTCATTTGATTCCAATTTTTTTTATTTATTTATTTGCAATGTTGTATCCTGTGAATAAACTTGACAAATGTTCTTAAAGATTTTATAAATAATTTGTAAATTTCCCTGTAATTAGTGATACCACCTTGTTCTTTGGTTTAACCTATACATTATTAACGTTTTATTTTTCAGATTACCCATCCTGGAAGATCACGACGATGTAGATGATCCAGTTAATGGTAACGTGTCTTCACTGGTGCTGTCCCGATATCCTCGCTGGTTCACTTTGGGTCACATTGAAACTCAGCAGTGTACTCTTGCCTGCACGATGATAAATGCAGCAAAGAGTAAGTTACATTCTGTATACATATTAAAGTTATTCGTTATCTTGCTTGAGAAAGTTCTTTTGTGCTGGGGCTTTATTATTAATATTTTAGGAAAATATTTTTAACTATTTCATTACCTAGCTTCATTTAGCTGAAAAAGCAATTAAACTTCATACTGATTTACGTTAAGATAATATTACGCATTAATACATTGGTTGATGCTAGACATAAAAAACAGTACAGTATATTAAAAGACGTAATTAGAGTAATCTTGTATATACAGTACAATTATTACTAATTTATTGAAAAATTGGACACAAAATTTCTTTAATTATATGCTGTACACTGTTCATTCTGCCATAAAACTAGCCATAAACAAAGAGCTTTATTTGGAACCAATATTTTGTTGTTACTTGACTTTCATTGTATGACTTCTGTTTTGTATTTTCTCTTCTTGACAAATATATTACCAAATATTTCAGACGATGTTATGCGCTTACGATCAGTTTTGGATGCTGCCTTAAGGAACATTCACAGTTCCTCGCATCTCTTCAAATTAGCTCAGGATGCATTTAGACTTGGCCTTCCTGGAGAAGGCCAGAGAAACTCGCTCCTCCTAAATGCTGCATTGGAATTAGGACTTCAGGTAAAAACCATTTTGATTACTTTTTGTATTTGTTAATTTGATTTATTTGTAGCAAGAACACATTTGCTGATGAAATCTCACCCTATACCAAATAATGATAATAATAATAATAGAAAATTTAGGAGCTTTTCTCTAGCAAAGTACAAAATTCTTTCATGTGTATTTACTGGAGCTAACTTGGGTCACTTATTAGTACATTACTGTAATAGAGGTGCAATGTTATCAAATATAAAAGCAAATGATGTGAGTAGTTTTCTTTTCATCAAGAAAAATGTGTGCTCTGACTTTATTCATATTCTTAATGTCTAGCAGTAGTAGGTCATCTTGTATCACAAAATTATGCACTTTGCTCCCAATTATTGAGATTTCCAGTAATAATTTGGTACAATACATTGATATGTATGTTTCAAGTATTGTATTTAGGTCAGATATTTAGAAATATGAAATATGAAATGCTCTTACTTTTGGACCAGAAATGTAATTATTAATTCAAATATGCAATAAATAATACAACTTTATTTTAGGTTATGCGGATGACTCTTACTTCGCTCAACTGGCGGCGTCGAGAAATGGTTCGTTGGTTGGTTACTTGTGCAACAGAAGTAGGAGTATCGGCTTTAATTTCAATCATGCAGAATTGGTTCACACTATTCACTCCAACTGAAGCAACTGGAGCTGTAGCCTCAACAATCATGAGCCACACAACAGTGATGCGGTTGCAGCTGGATCGTTCCAAGCAAGATGAGCTTGCTGCTTGTGCTAGATCACTAGCTTTGCAGTGTGCTACTAAAGTACGTAGTTTAAACATTTATAATAAATTTATTAAAGCTTTTAGCAGTCAAATAAAAAGTGTTATTAATACATTCTAGAGGCATATGTAACTGAATGAATATTAGTGCTGCACATTATAAAGGCATTTTCTGAATGTTTGCTGTTGTTTCAGGACTCAGCCCTTCAAAGTGTACTTTTTAATTTCTTTACTGTGTTATGAAATAAGTACAACAGAAGAGTTTTGCTATTCCTGTAGTGTTTAGTGCATTTCATGATGGGGATTGGTGTACCCCAAATTTGTTCTACAGTTAATCAGTCAAGCAGATTGCTTACCTATAATAGAGGACAAATCTAGCTCTTATGCCCCTTGTGCATTATATTTTAAATCTAATGTCAAATGCTCCACTGTATCTGCTCTTAATATTGTGGATGGAGAGGGATTGAATATGCTTATTTTATACTGCCCTAAAGAAGCACCAAGAAAGAAACCATGATTACGTGACTTTATGAAACAAATTCCTTATGCAGCAGGCATTGGAAAGATATATCGTGTGATCACATGTTTTACATTTATTTTTAAGGATTTATAACTTGCATTACATTTGTCATAGTTTTTGCTTAAGTGATATATGCCTTTTTTCCCCAGTTATAATTTGCTTCACATTCTCAAAAATGCTTTACCTTAATCATTGCCATATTTATTGTTTTACACTGTTACAGTCATTCTTTGTAGTTAAAGAGCCATTCACTTCTGTTGGAGGTATCTTAGTACAGTATATCTAGCTAAATATTCAGCAGGCTTTTATCACAAGTAATCTTCAACATTTTAAGGTGTTCAGATGGTCAGTAGCTAGAACACCAGGAAACATTTTGCATGCGCAACCGTTATGATAATGCAGAATTACTGCAACGATATTAAATGGTCTAAATAATTGTGATTTATGCTTATTCGACTTTTTTGTTTAGAAAATTTTAAATTATATAATTTTAATTAATTGCATATTTCATCTTTTCAGGACCCACCTAATTGTGCACTGAATGCCTTGACTCTGTGTGAAAGTGATCCAGTATCGTTTGAGACAGCTTACCAAGTAGTTGTGGATGCTGCTGCTCACACCATGTCATCCTCCCAACTCTTCACTATTGCACGATACATGGAACACCGTGGATACCCACACCGCGCTTACACTCTGGCAATGTTGGCCATGCGCAGTGTTCATTTAGCGTATAATCAGGATCCTCATCCGGCAATTAATGATATCCACTGGGCTGTAGCGTTGGCACATTCACTTGGTCGTGCAGAACTCTCCCAACTACTACCAGTGCTCATTAAAAATGTCCAGTGTGCAACTGTGTTATCTGATGTTTTACGACGTTGCTCCTTATCTGCCCCAGGCATGGCATGTCCAGACTCTAAACGTCGGCCAATTAAGCCTCTAGCTTTTGATAAGGCACCTTTACGAGGCCTTCTTGAAGCCACAATCCTGGCTTACATCAACACAACAAATTCTCGCTTGACTCATATTTCACCTAGACACTACCAAGATTTTATTGACTTTTTAACTAAAGCCCATGAAACATTTATGCTTGCCCATGATGGACACATCCAATTTGCACAATTAATTGAAAATATGAAAGTGGCATACAAGGGCAAGAAAAAGTTAATGTGCTTAGTACGGGAACGATTTGGCTGATGTCTAGTGAATCAGTACCAGCGACATTGCAGAAAGTGCTTCAGTAAAATATTAAGTTCTTCCCATTAAACAGCTCAAAAAAATGTCATTATTATAAGTTTTGCATTTTTCAAGGCCAGATGTCCAACTGTGAATAACTGTATAAATAAGTGCTATAAAAGTGGTCTGCTGAGTGGATTAGATTATAATTCAGTGACATTATATTTTGACTTACCCATTTTTTTTTTTAAGTTGACCACAGTGAAGTAGCACTGTAAGTTAATATTTCCTAATTGTTAATTAATTCTCATGGCATGGTACAGAGACTTTTTTTGTGAATAACTGAAAGAACCTTTGTATATTTATCCCTTTTAATATATAATGACTGATAGGTAACATGTACAAGCTCGTGAATTGTTGATAAATCACTATAATTCTGATTTAAAGGTATGTGCAAGTTGAATTACGTGTGCTAAGAACGTAACATAATCCTCATTTTATTTTTAATACTATGTATATTATTTATTCAATTGCTTTTGCAAGTACTGTGTATTTATACCAAAGATTAGTGAGAAACAAATGGGTTAGCACTTTGCATCTAATCCAAAGCTGCAAGCAAACCCAGTAGACAGTGTGATACTATGCTAAGTGGAATCCCACCTCTTATGCCCATATCACGCGGAGTTGGCGCCGTCAGGGACTCCAGTACAAACTACGGCAAAGTTCACGTGCTAAAGAATGTTCAGGCTCGGTAGATATTCTTACCTTATCAGCCAGTGATAAGTCTCAAAACTCTAGAGCAGTCAATCATAACTGGTAAGAAAATTCTGGAGCTTAAGCATTTAGCTTCTGTGGATGCAGCCTATATTGTCAGGCCTCTCTCAGTCTCTACCCTGCAATAGAATATGGGTTGAGGATGCAGATACTGATGCAGATATCTTGGGATTTGGGGTATCTGATCAAAAGATTGAAACTCAATGCAATATATCAAAAGAACTAAATAGGCATTGCAACGTATAATTTGGATATTATGATATTTTTAATTTTGTTAGGTACTGTATACTGTATAAAGCCAAGAAAATTTGAAAAGATTATTAAAATAAAGAACACTAATATGAAAATGTGAGAAAGTTAAAAAAACTCTGCATGCTGATACAGTATTTAAAATTGTGATGTAACTGATACCTGTGATCTTTAGGTATGATTTCAGAAAAGCTCAAAATCCTGTGTTATATGAGCAGTGGATTATCCATACCGAAAGATCACATTGCCTGACCTATACACAAAATATAAACGTCAATATATTGCAGGAGTGACAACCAGTGGAAACATATAGTCGGAAATACTGTGTGCTACTGTAGTGCTGCCTCTCAACAAAAGTTAATTTCCGACGATAATGCACTTTAGTGATCTACCTCCGTATTCTTATGTAGCAAACACAGCCGTGGCCTATGTAGATGGTTGTTTTTGTTTGCTGTCTTGCCATATCTTCAAAAGGTCCAGTGTGTTATGTATATGATCTCATGTCTAAGGACAAAAAAAAAGTCTCTTTCTAGGCTGTAGATTTCCAAGTGTATATATACATATGTGTGTATATATGTGTTTGTATATATATTATATATATATATATATTATATATATTATTATATATATATTATATATATATATTACTATATATATATATTATTATATATATATTATATATATATATTATTATATATATATATAATATATATATATATATAATATATAAATAAAATATATACATACATACATGTATATGTATGTGTGTGTAGTATGTAAGGTGCCACAGTGCCCTAAGGCATGGTTGTTTTTAGGTCTCAGTTAGCATCTTTAACCTTCTAGTGGCTCCAAAACCATTTCTGTGTTCTTGAGTGCTTAAAATTGCTCCTTATTTATGTAGTGTCAACAATGTCAGGAGTATTATTTGTACTTTGTGGAAATGGTTGGTTTCACATTTTTAGCCCATGTTGATTTTTTTTAGTCAAATGAATATAAACTGTTTTTGACACATTGGCAAGCTAATAGTTTAATTAGTGTTATATTAATGAAACTAGTGTTCATGCTTGTTTTTCCTCTTTTTTAAAAGGAATTTTTTTGTTGCTTAGTGTTACTACTGGTATTAAGTTATTTATGTACAAAATACGTTGTGCTGGTTGACACCAGTGCCTCCCCAAAACTTCCAGAATGGCTACGTATTGCACGTGTACACCGCTAGACTCTCAAGTCCTATGTGTGATCTAACAGTGTCCCCTGTAAATAGTAATAATCTCAATAATTTAATGCCCAACTTTGCAAAAGCTTCATGAGCCCAAACTTGATGTGTATTGTCTGTGTATAGGTCTATGTGTACTTCCAACTAGCATACGAGAGCCTTGGGTATTTTTCCATTGGTATAAATGGATACGTTTTGTTGAGTGCAAGTTTTTACCTCTTTTTTTTTTTCAGTTGTTTCTTGTGTGGGCAAGCTATATACAAACATATATATATATATATATATAAAACAAATGAGGTGCAAGAATATTTACTATGGAGGAGTTGTATCTGTAGAAATATTTGTAACGGCAAATAAAAACATTTGCTTGTAACAATGCAGTTGTACATTTAGATGCTGAATGCATCTACTCTGAGTATTTCAGAATTCCAAGAGAGAATCAAGGGTATACACCACTCAGTATTTTAGATAGGTTCTGAATTTTAACCTCTAGTGTGATTGCATCCTATTTATTTCATCATGCCAAATTTGCCTACAGCCTTATGTTATAACAGATCATGTTTAAGCCATAAATCCATAAAGCATATAACCTCATAATAGCACAAGGAATAAAGTTACATCCTTGAGTGATCATTATACATAAAGGAAAGACATTATGTAGGCATGATCAGTAATCATGAGGTCACCGAGTTGTGACAATCTTAGCTAGAGGCATATCACTCAAAAGGTCCTTGTGTCCAAAGCACTGAATTATTCTAACATTTCAATCATTTGCTTAAAATGAAAGTGTAAGATAAAACTGAAGTGCATGTGAATATTGTAAAATGCATGTCAATGCTTGAGACTTGTATAATATATGTAGGAACTTGTACATAGTAGAGTGACATGTTAGGGTCACCATAGTACTAGGTAGGTTATTCTCTCTCTTTATATCTCTTCATCTCAGTCTCTCTTTCTGGGCATACATATTAATCCTCACACCTCTAGAATCCCAGTGGATGCATTTTGTTATGGTACGGTACATCAAACTTGAAAAGTTCATATCTGTTCGGTGATTACTATATTTATAAAAGTTTTAAAGGAAAAATATTTCTTCTTTTACCTGTCTCAGATGTTTTAAGAATTAATTATCTACTGTGTTTTCAAGGCAGTTGTCAAGAAAATTGTTGTTATCCTCATTTAATTCAGTTGTTGTTATTTATATTCGTTCAGAATTATGATACTTTATGATTTCTTTGAAGAAATGTGGTGTGAAAAGTAATGACTTATAATTCAAACTTGGTAATCTATGTGAGTGATTGAAAGTGTGTGAAACTGAATGGACACTTAGATGTGAAAGTTTGTTTACATTTTTTGTTAATTAAATAAGAATGTTTGGTAAGTGTCCATTGCTAAACTGTTCCATTAACATTATTTGTTTAGAATTATTTATCGTGTGATTCACAAAATTTTAATTAAGGCATACAGGATCTTTGCAAAGCCATATGCAAGTGTGTACAGTACAAGTGGATGACGTAAATAAGAATTTTGTTCTTGTTTTTATTTAAGTTATGCAGATATCCCCACCCCACCAATTTTATCCCACCCATCCTTATCCATTTCCTCTTTCAAAACTCCCAACCCATTTTTGTCCTGTCATGATTATTGTTTCTGCCATTTTTTACATTTGTATTAAAGACTTTACAAGGAGAAATTATTTTATTATCCTCTTGCTGCATTTGAATATAAAATGTGCACATGTATGAACTATTATGTTATTACTTCCATTTTAAATACAGTATTTAGTGACATAAGATGTATGAACTTCACCACTCAACAGTCAGTAGAGCAAACCAACCCTGTAGACCCTGTAATGATGTTAAGGTAAGATAATTATGAGGAGAAAGCACCAAGGCAGTATGCCTATATATCGTTTTGAAGGGATATGAGGACAAGAAACCAAGATAGGATAGTAAAGGAACGGTGCCCAACCACTTGGAACTGGAAGTCAAACACTGACCCTGTATCTTACAAGACTGCTGTACTATTTTCTTCCCATTAAAAGTCAAACATTATGATCAGGGCCTTTGTTTATGTATAAAAACATGAACATAATGTATCGAAACCGTCAAAAGAGACTTCCTGTTTTCTGATGACCATGCCCTCAACACCAGCACAGCAAATGATGCAGCACGAAATGGACTGCTTGCAAGCCTACGATAACTTTGGTCTCATCATCAACGCCAAAAAGACAAGATGTACCAACCTGCACCTGGAACACCCTTCCAGGAACCACACATCACTGTCAAAGGCAGAACCTGCAGTCAGTCGACAACTCCACCGATCTTGGCACCATACTTTCAAGAGCGGTGAACATAGATACATTAGTCCAGCACTGCCTTTGGAAGGTTTCATGAGGGCCTGGAAGTTTGGGAGATGAGAGGCCTCAGCCTTACCAACAAACTGAAGGGCAACTGTGCGGTGGTCTCCAGCATAACCTGGAATGTCTACAGCAGACACGCCAAACGGGTAAATCACTTTCACTTGAGCTGTCTGCAGACATCAGGAGGCAGGACAAAATCCCAGACATAGATGTCCTGGAAGGGGGCTGGTATTCCCAGAAAACTCAGGCCAAATGGGCAGGTCATGTTGTCAAAAGTGCCTGACAACCGATGGCCAAATGGTAAATTATCTCTTGACATGTTCATTTGGGGGCAGAAGAAACGTTTCAAGGACTGCCTTAAGATGACCCTTAAAGACATGGACCTCAACTCCAATACTTGTGAGTCACTTGCTCAGGATCGTCCAACCTACGAAAAGCAGTCACCACAGAAGGCTCGTGGGGCAGAGAATAGACAGACTGCAGAGGCCCAAAGGAAACATGATGTACAGTATGCAAAGCTAGAGCAACCTCCACTTCTGCCGTAACTCCACAAATGCTTCACCCACCTACAACAAATACAAATAATCGCCAACAGAACTTAAACACCAGACTAAACCCATGCTTAATTATACATTGAACTTTAATGTATGTTACTATTAATTTATATATGGAATAAAAAAATTAATACACTACGTTAAAATTGATGAATTCCTTAAGACAGGTCGGGGCCGTGGGGCAGTGCATGTGTCTGGGGTGATCCAGGAGGGTGGTCCGGTTGTGTTGTCCTGCCACAAAGCCTTTCTCATATCTGTATCGCGCTACTGTATTGTGATTTCATTGTACTGTATATCTGAACTATGTTCTGACTAAAGTATACTTGCTGATTGGCCGGTCAGCTACTGTGATATAGCTGACTGGCTAAGGCTAACTAACTCAAGCAAACCACCAATCCCAATTTTTTTCCCCAATCTAGTGCATATTGTTTGTTAAAGTCGGTGTTCCGTCGTTAAAAGAAGACAGCCGCAATTGGTACGTATTGTCTTGGATTTATTTCGTACAGACAAAATATCATATTCCGTCTCCTAAAAATCTACTCCATCATAAAAGGTTTCTCTGCAAATAACGAAAACCCAATTACAAAAATGTGATCATCGCCTCAACGTCTTTCTTTAACGAGAAAGTCGACAATACTTATGCAAGAGGAAGATCGAGTAGACAAAGTAAAGCAAGGATGTGAACAACGACAATTAGTTGAGAGGAGTAAGGCTTGCCAAAGTAATCAGTCTGGCCACATTCATGGTCCATGTTTACACCAACTCTTGTCACGCGTTAAACGTAGCCATGTTGCCCAGGTCTTATATTCTTAAACTTAACAACTATATCAAACTTTGTATTACTTGAGTAGTATTCTTATATAACTCCTTCCCCACTATTGCCTGTGATATACTAAAACTTTGTAATCATGAATTCTCATAATGGTAGTGTCATATTTGTATAGTTTCATACGACAGGTGTTGAAAACAGACTTATAGCTCCTGTTGAGACTATATGTAATGTTTTCACCGAGTGGGCGCAAACGTTATTCACTAAACGATCGACATCCCAATGGGGACTTCTGGAAGATACAGTTTCGGTTGTAAAATGTACATATTTATGTATATGCTCTGTCATCAATATTCAACATCAAACGTTACCCGCTGCTGTGACCTGGACACAGTAACATGTGTAACAAGATTGTATCCGCATTCCACTCCTCGAGTAACCGGTCTTGCATAATGTGTGACACCCGAGAGGGAGAGGAGTGTTTTCACCTAGATGTGCTTGCAGGGTCGAGCTAGGCTCCTAGTCCTGCCTTCTGAAAGTTCGTTGATTAATGCAATGACTCATTTATTAAGCCTTTGTCATATTTACATTTAAAATTTTGAACTGAATTTGTTTCAACGACTTCTGCATTTAGCCTATTCGATTTACCTACAGCTCCTAACACTGAAAAGTTCTTCCTGATGTCTCTATATTTGTGGTATATAGCAAGATACAAGGAAATTGTGTCTGATCAATTGTGCGTGTCAGGGAACTAGCTGGCTTGACGTACATTGATTTGCGCCTCGTAACACGCTTGGCACGTAGAAGCTGCTCCCGTGGAGTGCCATGTTCTGTGGTGCCAATGTGGAGTACCGTAGTAGAGCCTTGGGTCTGCTGATGGGGCCATGATACAGATGAGGTACGGCTGATGGGCGTGCTCCTGGTAGAGAAAGTTATCTCAAAGTGGTGATTTCCTTGGTACAGTAGTTGAGTTTTTGCTGATTGATCTTGCAGTTAGGTATAGCAAACTATCCATTCCTAAGTTATTGTGCCCAATCCTAGCCTATTACACTATTAGGTTATTTTGGTTTTTGCATGTAATATTAACGATTGTGTAACTAACTTCACATGATTGTCACTTGCTTAGTTAACTGAACTATTGGGTTCTGTTCCTGAACCTAATATGTTTTTGTAAGCCGTCCACCACCGCCCACGGGATGGGTATGGGGTGCATAATAAATAACTGAAATAAATTAATGCTTCAATGACGCATTTACATTTCGAGGTGAAATTGCCCAACCTTGATTTCCTGGGCAGATGCATTGGCTGGCAACTGTTAGGTAGGATCAACTCTTCCATAAATACCCGTTACAAACTCAGAAGCGAGTTCTGGCGGCCGTGTTGACAACAGCTGTCTCGATAACTTCGTCTCAGATCACTACTGAGATTTAGCAAGGCAGAAGTTGTTCAACACACTGGATGTAGCTTTACTGAAACCAAGATGAGTTATAAAACTCTTAACACAGTAGGAATGTCCCTAAACAAATATTAAACAAATATACCTGGCAAGATGCCCAGAGAAGCTGTTGAATATAAAGTCTTCAATTTAATCAAATCGTGTTATGTTAAATATTTTTTTTTTGAATATATTGTTTTACACACAATTGTATTTATATATCTGATATGAATTGATATTATGAGAATGGACTCATTCTATATAATGAATGAATTATTGAAATTCAAATTTGAATTATTTGATCGAACCTAATATAACTAATTCAATAATTCATGTTATTAATATAATATAATAATATTAATTGGAATAAATCAATTTGGATAGTAAGAAATATTTTAAATAATGACAAATGACTGCCTATTTGTTCTAGAAAAAAGATGTGAGTGCACATAACCATTTGCCTACATACATGCAAATATATGTACAGAGATGAACTGCCTATTCAAATCACATCACCGATTATTTATCAGTTGTGGTTCGTTACCTAGAGAGAATTATGAGACGAACGGAAGAGGTTTTCAGTAGCTCCATAATGGTCCGAGCGGCAGGTGGCGAGACAGTGCTCCGGCTAGATGATGCTGCGGGAATTTAGAACCACTTGTTGACGGATCACAGAGGTGGGTAATGAAGGTGTTTCATTTTTCTTAGGAGCTACTCCTGGGGATGTTGCTTAGGCGGTCGATGAGTATTTATTACTCGTCTCCGAAATAGGTGGGTAAGGTGGATCTTCTCTTTTCTGTGACTGAGGTGGTCATCCAGCCAGGCTTTAACATACAATATACTGAGATTTATTTCACCGAGAAACTGTAGGATGTGACAAGAGCCCAGCTCTCCTGACCCCGGCTGGTACTCATGCGATTACTTTGTAATCCGTCCCCCGTCAACATTTAAATTACCAGAAACATGTGTGTAAAAACTTGCCAGCTAACCATAGCTCGGAGTTGCTAGTGTGTTACCACAGGGCTCCTTGGAGACCGAGAAGCTGAAATGTCTTTGATAGAGGAGATTCAATGGTCCAATAAATTAATGGTATGATAGGGATATATGCTACGTGTATGATCATTGTGAGGACCCTAGTACATATTTGTTTACACATTTGATGAATTTAGACAATACAAAATCTGTCAAAGATATTAACTTGGGAGTAGCGAGCAAGTAGGCTACGGCCTCGACTGTGTGCGTGTCTACAAGCTCTCATTCCACCCATTGTTACCCGCTGACAACGGTGTATTGCAACACAACATTTCGTTCCATTATAGAATAAAATGACTGTGTAATTTAACAATTAGGCGAATGGACTGTGTAATTTATTTTAGCTTTGTACTTCTATACAATTTATTTAATACTATAGTCAAGTGACGTACCTACAGCATGAACCCCTTGCACCAGTATTCTCGCAGCTCTCCGAGGTAGACCTCTATTGCTAGCTATTTCCAAACAACGGTCATGTTAGACTGGCAGTGGGACCGCAGATTAGTGGTGCCTGTTGACCAGTTGGTCATGGGGGCTCCCAGGTGACCGTCACGTCGTGAGAGGCTGTGTTTGTGGTCAAGCAGAGGAATACATTGTGACGTCACCTCATGATATGACTCTTACACTGTAAGTTTCAGAAGCTGAGTTGAATTAAATAAGGATGAGAGAGTAATGACTGTGATGGCGCCTTATGGTGATTAATATGGATAACTCAATTGATATTAACTTTGAAATACTCTCTATTTTGACCCTAAATCTGAGAAATATATGTTTAGTGTTGTATACTCCTGCTGCTAGACCTCACTTCCTTGTAAATTACCGATAGGTAAGTACAGCAGTCAAAAGTCGTTTCTGTGTAGATATTTCAATTTCCTCACACTGACTTTGTCTATTATACTCTCTCTCTCTCTCTCTCTCTCTCTCTCTCTCTCTGTATTTACTATTTGTGCCTGCAGAATCGAGCTATTAGCCCTTGGACCCCGCCTTTCTAACCAATTTATTTTTACTATATTATGGCTACAGTATTACATATATATATCTTAACACACGCACACACACATACATCCCCAGAAAGTAGCCCGTAGCAGCTGTCTAACTCACAGGTACCTATTTACTGCTAGATGAACAGAACAATCAGCTTGAAAGAAACTCTGCCCATTTGTTTCTGTCTCGGCCGAAACTCCCTCTCTCTCTTTCTGTGTGTGTTTTGTCTCTCCATCTTCGATTTTTCGCAGGTTATTTTTTCAACTCTTTTTTTTTTTTTTCTTCAAACCCAAGCTTGAAAAATTTAGGGGAAAATCGAGCGTCATTCAGCTGAGTGAGGAGGAAGACGTGGTAATGTTTACCCATGAACGGGAGAGCTGAGCAGGGCAAAAACTTCATGGGTATTTGACCCGTGGAGTTCCCCACCTTAGGCTGTGGGTGCTTTCACCCTTCCCATGATCTTCTGCGTCACTCTACACATTTGACTACTCTATGGCATTTATTCTGTTATTTAATGTTAATTATTTAATAACTTATCACAATATGTATTGAGTATTAAAATTATATCTTGTTGTTGGAAGGGTATGTGCGTAGCGGGTTTGTATAGAAATTTTGGGCATACATGATCAGAAGCCGTCATGAGCATGCGTGACCAGAGCCAGACATTGTACACCTTACCTGGCCAGATGGACACGGTGAGTGCTTGCCCACCCCGCTCCAGCTTATATATATATATATATATATATATATATATATATATATATATATATATATATATATATATATATATATATATATATATATATATATATATATATGCGAACAAGCCTGAATGGTCCCCAGGACAATATGCAACTGAATATATATATATATATATATATATATATATATATATATATATATATATATATATATATATATACATATATATATACACAACTTTAGAACACTTTCCCACCAGGAGACTCGAACCCTAGCCAGCACAGAAGCCTTCCAGCAACTGGCATAACAGGTACGCCTTAACCCGCTCCACCACATACTTCACTCTCGTGTTTAGGAGAGTTGTGCCATATATATATATATATATATATATATATATATATATATATATATATATATATATATATATATATATATATATATATATAGTATATAAACCCGATTTTATTTTATTGCAAATATTATATTCTGGGTAAATCATAATTACGAGTAGGATCTAAGACAAATATGGCCCCCCTCTAACCTTTCCTTTCTTACACTATCAAAATAAGAGATTCAAAGTTGCGTGATATGTGTGTACGAGGTGTGTGTGTGTGTGTGTGTGTGTGTGTGTGTGTGTGTGTGTGTGTGTGTGTGTGTGTGTGTGTGTGTGTGTATGTGTGTGTGTGTGTGTGTGTGTGTGTGTGTGTGTGTGTGTGTGTGTGTGTGTGACATCACCATGACGTCATAACGTTAATGCTGGTACAGGTTTTGGATCCAACAGATGATACTGAGCGAGTGTGCGGGGGTGCGTGAGAGGGGCAGGCGCCTCATTACCTGTTGTTGTTGTTATAGATTCAGCTACTCGGAACAAGTTTCAAGTAGCACGGGCTATGGTGAGCCCGTAACTTACCTGGCACAGGAGCGGGGCAAGTAGCACAGGCTATGGTGAGCCCGTAGTGGACTTACCTGGCACAAGAGCCTCATCACCACTACTGCGGTGTCAGCGCCGCATATAGTACTTGGCTCCTGCTCACCTCCCAGAATTGCCCAATGTACTCAGGGTGTAGTCCAACTATAGTGTTGTGTAGTGTCTGGGTATGATTTCTGGCAGCTTGCGCGTGGTGTTCCTTGAATATACACCATGAACGCTCGTTTGCTCTCCAACATGCAAACTGGACATTATTTTGTAGGATGGATATCGTCCGTAATTACTAGATTATATCTCCATCTGTGTTTATACATTCGCTGTTTATATTTTATGCTGTTTCGAGTATGTATAACTATGTATTTCTCTCTGTGTGAATTCTTTCTCTCGGCTCGCGAAAGTGACGTTCTGTCCCGTTTTCTGTTTTGGCTCCTCTGGCTTAGGCTGTTAGATCAGGAAATAACACTTTCAATTAACGGTTTTCATGACGTTTTGAAACATTAGGAGAACTTCCTGCCTTGGAAAACTTGCCTTTTTCGAAAAAATCCAAATATATTATAAATTAATTTTCATTTTCAAATTACTGCCATTTTTTGGCCGTAGCGTAACGAGCGAAAAGCGACGCAATTTGATAGTCCCAAGGTTCTGGGTTCGATCCCCGGTGGAGGCGGAAACAAACGAGCAGAGTTTATTTCACCCTGAGGCGTCTGTTCATCTAACAGTAAATAGATATCTGGGAGTTAGACAGCTGCTCCGGGCTGCTTCCTGGGGATATATAACAAAAAGGAGGCCTGGTCGAGGACCGGGCCTCGGGGACGCTCAGCCCCCGAAATCATCTCAAGATAACCTAATTAATCTGATACACAGTCTTCCCTCAATGAAGAGAGGTGATATGGAACATTTTGTAATTTCATTCGGGAAAATATTTCCCGGCGGGGGGGGGGGGGGGGAGGGAGGGGGGGAGACAACGTGGACTGAGAATCAATAAAGTGTATGGAAAAGTACGCATGCGCACTCGCCAATTGTCCCTTGTGACTGCCGGTTGTTAATATAATTATATATATAATATATTTTCGGGCTTGAGGTGATATTAAGTGTATGTAGCTCCGTCAGCATTTCCTTAACCTCAGTCTCAATACAAAAGTAAGTCTTGGAGCGTACTGTAATTGTTCTTAATACAGTTACTTGTAGAGACTGGAGACTGGAGGTGGGGGGGGGGACCCCCTCTCTACTGCACTACAGTCTGCTGACCTTACTCACTCCTCTGTCTACCTCACTCTACCGTCTACCTCACTACGAGTTTCTTTACATATCTTGGTGTTCAGCTTCCACAGATGTCCTCTTGTCATATCAATTTAAGAGAAAATACTATTTATTGTTAATTAAAAATGTTAACACAGTTAAACTGAGAGGAGCTCCTCCCAGTTTAGCTATGTTAACATTTTTAATAGTTAAATAGTATTTTTTTTTAAATTGAGAGGTGATATGACTATTAGACTGCGCTAAGAAGTGAAATGGTAGGCAGTTTTAAATGTTGATATGACAGAGCCCAATAGGTTTTGGAACCTAATACTCTAATCGCTTAAGAGCTGAGACGCGGGACCCAAGAGTCGTGGCTCATCTAGTCCAAATACAACTAGGTGAGTACTGAGAGCTACAACTTAAAGCAAACTTAAAGCTGGCAGACTGTTGTGTGTCATGACCTTCACTGGTCCCGCCCTGGCCCGTCTCCTGCTGGTCCCGCCCTGGCTGGTCTCCTGCTGGTCCCGCCCTGGCCCGTCTCCTGCTGGTCCCGCCCTGGCCCGTCTCCTGCTGGTCCCGCCCTGGCCCGTCTCCTGCTGGTCCCGCCCTGGCTGGTCTCCTGCTGGTCCCGCCCTGGCTGGTCTCCTGCTGGTCCCGCCCTGGCCCGTCTCCTGCTGGTCCCGCCCTGGCCCGTCTCCTGCTGGTCCCGCCCTGGCCCGTCTCCTGCTGGTCCCGCCCTGGCCCGTCTCCTGCTGGTCCCGCCCTGGCCCGTCTCCTGCTGGTCCCGCCCTGGCCCGTCTCCTGCTGGTCCCGCCCTGGCCCGTCTCCTGCTGGTCTCCTGCTGGTCCTGCCCTGGCTCGTCTCCTGCTGGTCCCGCCCTGGCTGGTCTCCTGCTGGTCCCGCCCTGGCTAGTCTCCTGCTGGTCCCGCCCTGGCCCGTCTCCTGCTGGTCCTGCCCTGGCCCGTCTCCTGCTGGTCTCCTGCTGGTCCCGCCCTGGCTGGTCTCCTGCTGGTCCCGCCCTGGCTCGTCTCCTGCTGGTCCCGCCCTGGCTGGTCTCCTGCTGGTCCCGCCCTGGCTGGTCTCCTGCTGGTCCCGCCCTGGCTGGTCTCCTGCTGGTCGTGCCCTGGTAACCCCAGTACTGGGCGTACATGACTGGCGTGGTGGTGGACCTGGGAGACTCAACGGGGCTTCCCAGTAGATGTTCAGCGGAAATTATGTTAATAGCTTTGTAAGTTTTCTGAAAGCCAATATTAATGCGAATTGGTTAGGGCCACGGGCTTAGAAATCTATAAACCTTGCTTCAACCTACAGTCAAGAATTCAATTATTCTATTCATTCATACAAGGGCTATTTTGCCCGAAAAGCTATACGTGCTAATGTCTTTACAAGAATGTAAAATCAACTTCATTTTTATGTTCTCTCTTAACCCCCCAATGTACCTTCTTGTATATAAATAAATAAATAAATAAAATTCGTTTTATTTCAGTGTTAAAATATCATACAATGATAAATACTGAATTGGGGTTTTCACAAAATAATGTAATTTATTACGAGGATATTATATGTCACAAATTCATTGTTTCAACGATTTAGAATGGGGATACATATATACGCAAAGATCGTACGTGTGGCAATGGTGGTGCATAGCTTCCCAGTAGGAACTTTTTCCAGCGTGTGAAAATCCCAGTGTGTCTCACTCGGCTCCGGGACGCCGGCGGTGACTGACGGTCGTGGGGGATTTACTATTGCCGGTCTTAACACCTCAAAACCCCTCGAGTTTATACCGAACTTGCATCCAAACGGTGTATGTATGTATATGTGTGTGTGTGTGTATCGTGAATAGTCACGGAACAGGTACAAGCAGCCGCAATTAGTGAATTGGTAGATGATTCAGACCCCCAAGTGTTGTGGAATAGTGACCAGTTAACAATGACCTAACTTGGGAACGTTGGCCGGTGGTCCTAGCCAGCAGTGGTGATCCTAGCCAGCAGTGTGGTGGTCCTAGCCAGCAGTGTGGTGGTCCTAGCCAGGCCTGGGGGGGTGACTGGTTCACGCACCACTAACCAACTGGGTAAGTGTTGGAGAAGTGCTGTTTCAACCTTACCTTTAGTTAATTGATAAATTCCATATAGGGGCCCCGGGGGTATTGTATTAGATCATGGCCCCCGGGGGTATTGTATTAGATCATGGCCCCCGGGGGTATTGTATTAGATCATGGCCCCCGGGGGTATTGTATTAGATCATGGCCTCCTGGGGGTATTGTATTAGATCATGGCCCCCAGGGGTACTGTATTAGATCATGGCCTCCTGGGGGTATTGTATTAGATCATGGCCCCCGGGGGTATTGTATTAGATCATGGCCCCCAGGGGTACTGTATTAGATCATGGCCTCCCGGGGGTATTGTATTAGATCATGGCCTCCCGGGGGTATTGTATTAGATCATGGCCTCCCGGGGGTATTGTATTAGATCATGCCCCCCGGAGTATTGTATTAGATCATGGCCCCCAGGGGTACTGTATTAGATCGTGACCCAGGGGGTATGGCTATAGAAAATGGCCCCTAGAGGCATCTCATTAAATATTGTACAGGTTTGCTTACCAGGGAACCTTAAGCATGGTGTTGAACACTTACGTATAACAAACAACAAGATGTAGATGATTGGCTGACCTACTACGGTGAGAGCAAGTTACTATCCTCACCTATCAAAGTAGATTTAATTCATCCCTGTGTCGGGATACCTTTCAGAAAGACGATAATTTGTATTTCAGAGCGAGAATTATGACTAGAGTTGACAGCCCATCAGTCACCCATCATGTTGACAGTGATGGAGAGGCCAGGCATATGTGGTCATGATGCTATTTTAGCAAAATATATACTGTAATTGGTTGTGGTGTGAGACTAGTTCAATTTGATACTCGACTAAACATATATAATATTTTTTCCTGGCGAGAGATTGGTGAATTGTTATATTGAGAAGTTTGGGTTATTTGTAATTTTTTCAATATAAAAACGTTTTAACAGGGGTTTTGATCTTGGTTTACTCTTTGTCGAGTCGATCATCTATGCAACATATGTTGTGAGAAATAGTATAGGTGTACTATATATGTATATCTTTTCATGTAATGACTGGGATATATGTACTGTACCTCAAAAGAGGTCCTCGTCTTGTACCATTTGTACAATATTGCAAAGGGCCCAAAGAAGTAAGGGGTTAACCTAACATGAACTTAAGTTACCTCAGAGCGCACATAATATTTTCCTTCACCTTTGTGTTCAGGCCTGATGCCTCTCTATTGACCAGTCGTTTCTTTGTCTGTGTCGCCAAGTTGTTGCCAGTGAGGTAAATTGATTCCATAATTGTGGAAATTTACCCGACCGCTAAATTCTTTAATTTATTTTCGATCGCTTCGCAAAAGTACGCGAAATAAAATATAGGCGGCATGTTTTATCCAGCGCCAGGGTGATGGTAGCGCTGGTTGCTAGGGTGATGGTAGCGCTGGTTGCTAGGGTGATGGTGGTGATAGCGCTGGTTGCTAGGGTGATGGTAGCGCTGGTTGCTAGGGTGATGGTGGTGATAGCGCTGGTTGCTAGGGTGATGGTAGCGCTGGTTGCTAGGGTGATGGTAGCGCTGGTTGCTAGGGTGATGGTAGCGCTGGCTGCTAGGGTGATTGACTTGAGTCATTTAATATGCACCCCGAGCAGTGAGCGGCGGTGAACCATTTGCAAATAATCACACGAAAACACAAGAATATTGTAAAGAAAATGTCAAGATTGACTTTAAACTTTTTATCTCGTATGTGAATTATATATGTGCTAGTCAAACATCTTGTATTTTATACATCTTGTATATACGCAATGTTGACTTTTATTTTAAATATTAACACATGTAACACTCATATTCCCGGTAACTTATTATTTTAATTATTACATTTTATCAAAAGCTACACGAGTTTGTATTGGTAGGCTGAACTGCCTATTAACTCACAAGCATACGTTTTTCTCCAATACTGGCGTGATCGGAGTACTCTATGAAGCTTTAGAACAGACTAATGAACAAATATGCAAAAAAATTAAAATACAATCATCAGTCTACGTGTATGGTTTAATTTGGTCATTGGTATTTGAATATGTTCTCTGCACAAGTGTAGGTGTGGGGCTGCCTTGATTGTGGTGCTATGGCAATATTTTGACTGATCTTATTTCTGTTACATGCTAGGCTGTCTACTGCATGGGTTCAGTTAAATCGAGAGTATAAATATTGTTTATTTTTTTAGGTCAATAGTCAACATATATTTGTTTACATTCCAGCCAAAGTAGTTACAGATACTACAATTTGTTACGGTTAGGTTGCAAAATAGGTTAATTTGAAATTGTTTTATAATAAAAATCAACATCTTCAAAATAGGTGTCGTCTAAAGAAAAAAATAGTTTTTTCCAGCATCCTCGAAAGTGCTGCGAAAAGGTATTTTATAAAATATTGAACAAAAAACCTTAAAATCTGAAAATTGATATAATTCAGTTGACCCCTCCAAGTTGTTAGGCATAATATTAGCTAATACTTCTAAATTACTGTATATATGATCATTATATTGTATATTATTTAATAAAGGGAAACAAATTATACAGCGACGCCTTAGAAATTCAGAAAACACAAATTAACGTCAATAAACTGGCCAAAAAGTTTGCCTATTATATGCGCCAAAATATAATCAACATTTACAAATATTATTAAGCTTGGCAATAGTTTAATGTTCAATAAACTAGAGCTTTAAGACTCGGACGCACTAACAGAGCGGCTTAATTTTTCAACGCTAGAGGTCTTGTATTTTTAATTCACATCTGCCAGATTTTTTCTCTATAGCATTTAAATAGTTTACATCAATATATTTGTATTTTTTTCCACAAAAAAAAAACTTATTATACAAATACCTTTTAAAGTTAACATGTGCAGACGGTGGGTCACAATAACGTGTCTGAAGAATGATCTTGAGGTTATCTTGAGATGATTTCGGGGCTTTTTAGTGTCCCCGCGGCCCGGTCCTCGACCAGGCCTCCACCCCCAGGAAGCAGCCCGTGACAGCTGACTAACACCCAGGTACCTATTTTACTGCTAGGTAACAGGGGCATAGCGTGAAAGAAACTCTGCCCATTGTTTCTCGCCGGCGCCCGGGATCGAACCCTGGACCACAGGATCACAAATCCAGCGTGCTGTCCGCTCGGCCGACCGGCTCCCCTGATGTCCAAACCTCCGCACGACTTGATAACGGTCCAGGACTGACGAGAAACAATGGGCAGTTTCTTTCACCTTATGCCCCTGTTACCTAGTAGTAAAATAGGTACCTGGGTGTTAGTCAGCTGTCACGGGCTGCTTCCTGGGGGTGGAGGCCTGGTCGAGGACCGGGCCGCGGGGACACTAAAAAGCCCCGAAATCATCTCAAGATAACCTGACTGACCGAAACGTCATTGCTTCGCCATATTCAGAGTTGTGGTTTGATCATCTTGTGTGAAGTCAAGAAGTTATAAGCTACGTTAAAACGTAGGCATTTCGAAGCACAGAATGAAATAAAGTTAACATTTTAGGCAATATACCCTTTGACCAGTTGGCTGTCATTTACAAGCTGAACAGCCACGACAGTATTGTGTGTGTGTTCTTAGCGTACGGCTTATCTAATCAGACTTCCGATTGATAACACTGTTTACAACTCTACATGAACACTTAAGGGATAGAGGTACCTGTGAGAAGGAACATATTAATTTGACGAGTGATTCCGTCCCTGTACATTGTTCATGTTCAAGTACAAATCCGCTTACACTTAATTTTCGTAAACAGAATATGAGGGCGTAAGTGTGCATGTAGCTGGAGTGGGAGGCTAATGCGCCTCCCACTAGTCGGCAGCTATACGCTTGCTGGCTACTGTTGTAAAAATACTTCACTCGCCTTGTGTGATTGAGTGTTCAGTAACTCGCTACTGTGTTGTTTAACAGATCGCTAACTCTGCCCGTGGAGGACAAAAGAAAATGTATATATGCTGGTTAGTATGATATAAATGTATGGCCACGTCTGTGGTAGGAAACAGAAAAAAAATCCGCTGGCCACTTAACGCTTAATTAAGCTCGTTGTTCACCATTCTTACCACTATTTTGTCCACGTTTTTATTAATTTGTTCACTTAGTGTTACACTGGTGGGAGGAAATGATGCGAATGTCCTTGCTCACAGTCTCCACCGTTGGCACACCACTTTGGTTGGTGGAAGGTGGTGGGGGTATTGCGAAATTTAACTACATTGAAGGTAGTTAAGTTACATCTTGTGATCTATGAGCAAAGGATAAGAGTAAGAGATAGGAACCATTTCTGTGGGTAATGCACATGCTGGTGTGAAGCCATTTTGCCCTATCTTTTCATGTTTAACAAGGCTATTTTAAGTCTCAAGTTCAAATTTCTAATAGGGAGTCAAGTAGGGCTGGTATTGGCTGTCAGTAACTCCAAGGTTATATATTGTGTTTTATAAGGCGCTAAGGACTTTTTTTTTTTTTGCAGCACGAGAGAAGATATTTGAGGTGGTTAGGCATATTGCAGTTGGCTTACAATCGGTTGCTCCTGGGTTCGACTCCCGACTATTGCAAGGCGATACATTTGGCCACGTTTCTTTACACGTGATGCTACTATGCATTAAGCAGCAAATGTATCTTGGAAGATAGCCTCATTGCCTAGGGTTGCCATCATACTGCCATATTCCTTTTATTAACAATTTGAAACAATTTAATTACCAAACGAGAAAGTTTTTGGATATCATTACAGTCCCTCCCTGGTAATATGTATATTGTCAATAGACAGAATCGTAGAGAAGAGTTTTGATTCAACACGGGAGATGGTGGTGGCTACCTGTGATTGATGAAGATTAAGCCACCCAAAAGGTGGCACGGGCATGAATAGCCCGTAAGTGGTGGCCCTTTTGAGCCATTACCAGTATAAAGCGCTTATACTGGAGATCTGTGGAGGTGCGACTGCACCCTGCGTGACGGGAGAAGTCTCCCGTCGGCTACCTGTGGAGGCGAGGCTGGAGATGCAAGTAGGGAGATCTGGCGGAGGCTGTTGGGGATGGGGGAGTCTCCATGTGGGTGGGGTGGGGGGGTGGGGGGTGGGAGGGCGGTAAGAACCACCCACAAGCGCACCTGCCTATCGAAGCCGGTGTGAGCCAGTGTGAACCAGTATGAAGCACAGGAAGTGCGAACATATTAGGGTTAACTAGCAATGAAGGGGTCATATTGCAGGAGTTCGTGAATTTGGGTTTGTTCTTGTATGCCATTGTATACACAATTGGAGTTTTCTTTCTTTCCCCCACCCTCCCCTAGCTGTCCCAGATATTTATAATTATTGCCGAATTTTGTTTTTCAAGCAGGTGAGTTGGCAATAATTTTTCGATTGCTGTCAAGGAGGTCGTGACTCGGAGGTGAACTCCCAGTCAGTTGCCGGACTCTGAGACTGTTATTATGTCTGGTGTTAACATGGGCTCCGGGAGTTGGTGGTGTCTAAGAGCAGCTTCTCGATCTTGTCTGATATGTTCACCACCAGCTGGTCTTCATGGACAGTCTTAGAGATCTGTTAAACATGTAATTCAGTGATTTATTGAACATACAATAACACTTAACACTTAAGAGGTGAGAGTGGTGGGATTTCCCCGTGCGACCAAGAGCGTAGCTGTCAGCCCAATACAGTACAGTATGCTGGTTGTATACAGTATAGCGTGGTTGAAGAGTTAACACCTACCCACACATCTGAAGGGAAAACGAACGTCGTCGTTTCATTTAATACTGTTCATTGACAGTATTCAATATTTGTATACTTCGATATACACGCATGATGTCGAATGTTGATTTGACAAACTCTTTTTTTATTGAAAGAGTTGACTGGTTTTATCCTGTTATAAATATGAACGCTGAGAACAGGTACACAACGATGAAATCTTGACCATATTGGCATGCAGAGCTTTACCATATAGTTTTATGCAGAGAAACTTCTGGTGAAGGCATGACATATGAGGCTACTAGCGGACCTACCCAACACCCTTCTGCATGAACTATATCATCAAAGTCGAAAGCGAGGCGTCTTACCAGACAACTGGATGTCACAATTTCAAAGTAAACTCGTTCTTATCTTGAATGACTTTGTTGCTAGAGCAAGTATGCCAGCCTCCTTTGATGACTACTTCATCAGACAAGGACCAAAAAAAGTCGTGTAACTTAAATTTGTCTCCGGGGAGATTTAGACATCAAACGTGGAACTAATCTCAGAGCAGTTAGCCTCCTTTAGTGTCAAGGAAATATTATATAGATCAGTACAGCAACAGAACTGGCCCGTCGGTTTAAAATGGAGTAAAAAGCAGAGCTAATGCTCCCTTTTGAATTGAGCACACCAGAGGGCAGAGTGCTCCTTGTGTTATAGAGTAATAGCGGACATACCTGCTCTACCTGCTGCACAGATTACACTTATTATTGTAAACGGTAGCAACCGGCTACAATACATTCTTTACACTTGTCACAGGACGTATTGAATGTGGTTTTTCTGTCCCACAAATACTTAGCAGCCAGTAGCCTAAAAACATAACCTCCAACTTTTTTTTAAGTCATTAAATAAAGAGAAACTGCAGGTAGTAGACATATATCGGTATATCAGCAGTGAAATTGTAAGTGACTTACATGGTACTGTAGGTCAAGCAAAAATTAATAAGCCTCTTCAAACAAGCTGGTAAGCTCATTATCAATTTTAAATATGCCACAGTGTTCCAAGTGTTATGTTAGTCCCAGTTGACTACCACAACTTTGTCATTAATAACGTCACCGGCACTAGGCTGAAATCACTAGAAACTATACATAATGACCATATGAACAATATTCAACATGAGGAAAGACTTGAAACTTCCTAATATATTAAGCAATTAAGCATGACCTGCATTAAGATCATGTGTGAGAAACTTCACATCTCCAACTGTGTTCAGAGACAAACTTTACGGTGCCGTCAGCAGCTCAATCAGCGCTGGCAACGCGTCAACATGCAACTTATATACGAACTGACCGAGTAGAAGTGCTGCCAACCTCATCATATTGACTATCCCTACAGCGTGTAATGTATGTTAGAGATATTCCGCATTATCTTCGTAATACTGGTGTCATACAGAGCCATCAGTAAAAAGCATTGATGACAAACGCAATGATACAGCAGCAACCCTTGAGCAATCTTCACCCCTTATGAATACTCTGCAAAAGAACTTGATGACTGTGTTTAAAATGACGACTCTGTCAACAGCTTGCACTGCACTATCATCTTTTAAGTTCAACAGAAGCAATTGATTTTCGCACACACGTCTTAGACTGGCTGGCAGAGTTTCTCACGACCTGCATTACTACTAGTTACTAATTCACTGAAAATTACAAAAGTTGTTTCTGGAAAGGAGCGCCTGAAAAACCAGCTCGCAAACTATTGGACTCTCATAAGACCATTTATAAATAATTTAATTAATGCAACACAAACACAGTTTCATAAACACCCAAGGAGCAGAGAGAACTAAGTATTATTAGTACTTATGAGTATTGTGTATTATATGATTATTAAGAGCTGTGATCTATTAGAGCAGTGATGTGGTAATTGTCAGAGATAGACAGAGATAACGTTACTTACGACAGATAAATTTCTCAACACTGGGCACTCAAATTATGAACTCTTCAGCCTCAAATCAGTGGATGCCTAATTGTTAATAATTGTATATGAAATGGTATGGAATATCTGGAGCTTCGTGGTTATTTTATCAACTCTCGGACATTGGAGAGTATATTCAGTCTGTCCGATATTTGCTAATGCAAACTAATGACGTCGGGTCGTCTTCGTTATGGCAGATAATTTTATTTAAATGTGAATGGATTGAATTTGTACATAGTTCCTATGTATGTTACTAGGGACATTAATACAAGTTGTTCGGTAAATGAGTATGGATGTAACGGAAGCTGGCCTGCCGCTGAATGAGAGATCCAGGTGGTTCAACAAGGGCTTTGTGCGTGTGTGTTAAATATTCTCATATATTTAATTATGCAGAACATGTTTTCACTGTCCTATCACTGGTCTCGGTCTCTTATGATTAACCCCGGTGGGCGAGGGTCCAGCCTCTTGAGAGTTGGTTCTGTACAACCGTGAGACTCGGTATTAACATCCCTACTGTTGTCAGACAAACTGCTTTCAATGAAGAAAATAGTGATGTGCTGCCAGGAATCTTAGCGAAGTATCCAAAATTTACTTACTGTAGGTGCAGCCTTCACATGACTGTAAAGCTGCCACCCATTTGGATGGGTGTGGAACAAGACTAGCACACTGTACAGTTCTCCCGTAGCCTCGGGACTGGCTGGTCAGGATGTGCCCCTCGTCCGGTTTAACACAGGCCTAGTCCTAACATTGAGCCTTTAGCGTGCCCAATCGTTCAGGTGCAGCGGTACTAAGTGTGCGACACCTTGACTACCAACTGTTGTAGGTTGTGGATAGCTGGATTGTATAGAACTTCATGCAGACATTATTTGTGAGGCGGTATCTGGAGTCTACCCAGAGGTACAGTGGGACGGCACTGGGCCGCCTTGTGGTGTACCTGGCCCCACGCTCCCCTCGTGTGTAAAATAGTCCTTGGGCCCTCCTTCCCAGGGTCGTGGTTTGTGTGCGCGACTGGTGGTGTGTTTACATGAGGTGGGTGACAAGTGTCCTAGCCTGGGCGAGTGGTGGAGCCCCGGGCAGCTACCCTGTGCTGCGCCTCCTGGCCCGTTGTTATGGCAACCGGGCTCAGTACCACCCTATCTTCTGTTGTGCTTGCTAATCCAAGTGATCTCCAAGCAATGGATCCTGAGCCCGCCGCCGAGGAATATGTTGATGCTCGAAGTGGGGTGCAGTCACCCGATGACCTGGAACCCGATGCTGATCTGGATAACGGAAATGAGTGGCATTTGCAACAATCAAGGAATGCGAGAAGAAAGTCTAAACTTGCAGACTCTGCTGATGGCGATGAGGACATTGGCAATGATGACAGAAACACCGGAACCCGTGTGAAGACGGTGGAGGTGGGCGGTGGTGGGCCCACCCAGCCAGTGGCCCGCCCACCCAAGCCTCCTATTGCTCCCCGCGCTGACTATGTGCGCCTGGCATTCCCAGCTGGAACATCCACCAACGATAAACTTAAATGGTTCGAACAACTTTCTACTAAGTTCTCCAAAACACTCCTCGATATAGTCCGACCTAGACCAACATCCCCTTACATCTTTGTGTCACGTAAGCAGGAAAATATCATCACTCAACTGGTTAAAGGTGAGATTGCTAATATTGTTTTCACCAGAGAAGACATCATCAATCGACCTAAAAAATTTAAGGAATATATTGTTACCAGTTTTCCCAAAGAGTATCCTCTTGATAGAGCTTATACCCTTGACGGGGTCTACAAGGCAAGACGGATATATAAGGATGGTCATCCTCTCAACAGGATCATCATTGTTTGGAATGGCGGTGACCCTCCCCCTGAACATTACACCTTTTTTGGACATTTCATCCCATCAAGTCCTATAAAATCTTGGGTATCCCCCCCTGTTGTTTGTTATAAGTGCCATGGTACTCATCATATCTCTAGGTACTGTCAACATGACCCTGTGTGTGGTCTCTGCTGAACAGCACCAAACAAGGGAGTGTCCTCACAGGGACCCCCCTACCCTTGAGGATGGGGAGGAAGCCTCTCCTCTGGTCCGGAAGTGTCCCAGGTGTATGCGTCAGGGTGTAGATGTTTGGCATCCTGGCTGCCCTCGACGCCCCGCCCTCTCTACCATGAGCAGGACGCCGGAGGCGTCTGGTCCAGCTGCAGGAGGCACCCAGCTGGAAGCTCCTAATGTCACCTCTAGTAAGCAGTTTCCAACCCTCGATGGGCTAAGGCAAACAAGCAAAGATACAGAAGAAATTAACTGGTTAAAAAATAAAATTATGGATTTGGAAGCTAAAATACAAACATTAGTGATGAATCTGCCCGGTGATAGTGAAGTGAATCATGCTAGCGATAGTGATCAAGTAAATTCTCCCAGCACCAGTAGTGATGCGAGTGGTAATGTTGCAGCTGCTGAGGCTACTTCACCTGTCTCTACGGAACGTGAGTGTCAAATCCCCGTGAGGGATGGTGTTAGAGTAGTCATTGATCCCTCACTGGCACCCCAACTAGATCGTCAAGACACCCTTGATTTGGTTAAACATAAAGACTTTAGAACACCAACTCCTACTCAGGTTAAACGCCTCCTAAACAAAAGTACTCAGGACACACGGAACAAAATTACTTATGTTCTCCAATTGTTTTACGAACTTAAATGTTACCTTAATTCCCTTGACACTTAACCATGGCTCATCAAACAAAAACAATTAAGTTTCTTTCTTGGAATATTCGAAGTGTTTATCTTCGGATAAATGACGTAATCTTGTATGCTAAAATGAGAGACGTAGATGTGATCTGTTTACAGGAACCATATACGACCACAACTATCAAGAAGGTCCCACCTAGGATACCTGGGTATATAGCATACAACAACAGTATTGGAACTGGTTTACTAACGTATATTAAGAGTGGATTAATCTGTAAACTAATTAAAAATCATAGGAGTGATAGTATACATTATCAAAAATTCAAATTGCAAACTGCAAATAGCCATTTCCTACTGTATAACATATATGGACGATGTAATGTACTTAAAGCAGACCTGCTACCGAAACCTACAGGTAACACAGCTATGTTATGTATGGGTGACTTTAATGCTCGTCACACTGCTCTTGGTGACGTTCAGTGTAACAATAATGGAAGGGTCTTCTTGAAATACCTTAATGATCATAATATTACTGTGTATGATACTGATAAACAGACCCATTTATTGGGGGGTAGACTGGATTATGTGATTGGATACAGCCTAGTAGATAGCAACGTCAACGTTAAGCTCATCCCAGAACTAGTAAGTGATCATTTTGCAATATATTGTGAATACAATGTGGCGGATATTAGGTCCAATCCTCATCCTAGAGTTAAAATTAACATTCCAGACAATCTTAAACAGCACTTTAAGGCTTATGTACATAAGTGGTACACTGGGTATACACCTGTATCAGTGGACCACTTTTACAATGATCTTGTCAGTATCATTACCAGTTATTATGATACCTGGGTTAAATCAAGGAAAAAAAAGAACACTCGTTCTTCCTCATGGACAGAGGATCCTATTATTATTGCAGAGCGAGCTAAAGTGCTTCAGCTTGCTGACTCTTATAAACGAGACAAAACAGCTGACAATTTACTTGCATTCCTTAATGCCAACAGAGATTTTCGCGAGCTTAAGGGTCAAGTTAAGAACACATATTGGGAACAATTCCTACAAGGTATCAATAGAACTACAACATTATCAGAAATGTGGAACAAAATTAAAAACATTACCAAACCTTCAGCCCCAGTTCAGCTTCATCATACTCCTGCAGAATATGCTGACATGCTCCTAGCTCAATGGTCTAGTGTCTCACAAATTTCTTCCTTACCCCCAGATATACAGCAGCATTTAAGACATACCAACATTAACAGAAACTTTAATATTGAAATAGCACGCTCCTCACCAGATTTAACGGATCAGTTTCCTATAACCCCCTTTGAATTAACATCAGCATTAGGAAAACCTAGGCAAACTGCCCCTGGTGAGGATGGTATAACTTATAACATCTTGAGCTTACTGAATGATGTCCCTAGCCACCCTCTGCTTGACCTCTATCAAATGAGTCTCTCACAAGGTATCTTGCCAAAGAAATGGACACAAAGTCTCATAATACCAATTCCTAAACCTAACTCTCAAAAATTCAGACCCATTTCCCTTACATCTTGCATGTGTAAAGTCTTGGAGAGAATTGTTCTCAATCGTGTCATGTTTCAGGTCAAAGAAAAACTGGCCCCAAACCTATATGGGTTCATGCCCAAGTGTAGCACACAAACATGCTTTGCTGAATACTTTGTAAACTCCCAGGATGGGACACAGGCAGCCTTTATTGACCTAAAGTCAGCTTTCGATGTAGCGAATGGCGAAATAATATTAGAGCAACTTGCTGAATTTGGAATCAAAGGTAATCTTCTGAGTTGGATAAAGAGCTACCTATCCAACAGGCGTGCTAGTGTCCTATTTAAAGGAGTTAAAAGTACAAGAACAGATGCATTCGAACTAGGCACACCTCAAGGCGGTGTCCTAAGCCCTATGCTCTTCAATATACTTATGCACAAACTTATCCATGACATACCTGTACAACCTACGGAAACAGTTATATGTTATGCTGATGACATTTGTATTATGGCACACAGTAAACCAAGGCTACAAATGTTACTTGATGCATTCTCCAAGAAAGTAGTAGAATGTGGCCTCATAATCTCTGTTGATAAAACAAGGGTTCTTATTCCCCATTCTCTTCATGCTAACTATACTATTAATGGAGTGCCCGTGGAGACTTGTGAGTCTTATAAATATCTTGGAGTCGAGGTTAATGATACAAATCTCATCAGCAACCTGCGTAAAAAACTTGTTGAGCGTCTTAAACCTCTCAGAACTCTTGTTGGCAAAGGATTTGGCATTAACATAAAATATGCTCGTAGTTTTTATATTGCCTTTATACGATCTGTTGTTGATTATTATGCCTTGCATCTTCTTAATTTTTCTCCTAAACAATTACAAGGCCTAGATGTAGTACAGAATGATGCCATGCGCATCATCCTGGGTTGTCCTAGAACTGTCAGAATTGTTAACATGAGAAAGGAACTAAACTTACCTTCCATTTACGAAAGAATAGTTCTACTTAGTACTATGTTTTGCGCCAAAACTTTGAAAAATAATGGTCCCCCCAGCTCTATTCAAATTAAATTGAGATCCATTCTAAACAATTCTGACTGTTCCCTCAATCCGCCGCAAAAAGCTCCCTACAGTGTGTGGCTCAGTTGTTGTGTCTATAATCTTCAGAAACTGAATGTATCTCTTAACCCTGATAAAACTGTTCACTATATTCCCCCTTGGAAAGATGTGGAGGTCTCTCTGCATTATACTCCCATCAGTGTAAAACAAATGTATAACACTGACATTTTGAGATGTATAACATTAGAAGCTATTGACAGTCATCTTCAAATTCTCAAACCGACTGAATCCTATGCCTTTACTGATGGCTCTGTGCAGTTAGGCACTGGTAGAACAGGTTGTGCATGTGCAGTGTATAAAGGGAATGAAATGATCATGACTAGTACACAGAGATTGAACAACTGGGCAAGCACGACACAGACCGAGCTATTGGGTATTTATCTAGCCACTGAATACCTTAAGCTCAATGGTGGTGGAGTTATTTTCTGTGACTCTAAAAGTGCTCTGCAGTCCTTAAATAACCCATCACAATGTATGTCGGAAGTAGCTTGTAATATTAAATGGAATGTAATTTTTGCCAATGATAATAATTCTTGTATAAAATTTGTGTGGATCCCATCCCATGTTGGAGTTGAAAAACATGACTTTGTAGATCAATTGGCCAATGAGGCTTGCAGGAAAGAAAACATTGATTATGATTTTGGACTATCTAATGCAGTTATTAGAAACATACAAATTAAAGAAATTAATTCAGATTTAGAAGAACTAAGAAATGCACAGAGACCTGAAAGCTGCAGTATTAAAAGTTATGACAAGTTCTGTAATAATAGGTATTTGTATGGTCAGCACAGTAACCGGACCAGGCAATGTGATGTAGTAATCGCGCGAATTCGCCTTGGCTATAGACACATCTGGCAGGTTAGTGAGGCTGAGCCACTACCAGAATATTCAGATTGTAAACTCTGTGATAAACCTTTAATGCATTCACTAGAACACTATATTGATGAATGTGAAACCGTAAAGGACTTTAGACCTCCTGGCCTATTGTACCACCAACTGTGTAACTATTTTATTGACTCAGGTGTTCTGGACGACATCCTAACAATTTACCCAAAATTTGCTTGTCCATTTTAAAGAATGAAGAACAATTTCTACTTATATTCTAAGCTGTATCACTTATGAACCCATCCCTGCCCTTGTGTGGCAGTGCACAATAGAAAGTTGTTTTCACATATCCACACATTAAAACATTGATTGTAACCATGATATATATGTGCTTCAGCCAACAGTTTAGGCCTATTGTCTTATGTATGACCCTCTGTCCTGCGTGACAGTGAATACTAGCATTAACCTCAATTTAATAAGACTATCAAAATCCTCAGATTAGGCAAAATTGTAATTAATTTTGTCAATAAAGATGTTAATAATAATAATAAGCACACTGTAGGAGTGCCTACGGTGTGCTAGTCTTGCACACCACACAACTACACCGTAGGAGCTACTAGTTTCCCTCCAATACTGTGAGAGATGCGACCACATCCTGGGACCTAGTAGTTCCCTCCAGCATCATGAGAGATGCGACCACATCCTGGGAAGAAGTGCCACCGTTCCCGGATCAAGAAGTGTGTACCGCGTGAAAGCCTTGACTACACTGAGAAAAGTTGGATATAGTTAAATTAGTTTTTACAGTGTGAGAGAGATGTTGGTGGGTACATAGCCTCAGCTGGCAACCCATGGCGGGCTGCTCGTCGGATAATTACAGGCTTGGCAACCTCTCCAGGACCTTCGGGAAGTACTGTATCTTTTTTTTATATCTGCATGGGAAGGATACCAGTTTTTATTTTGATACGCCAGCGATTTATTTCTGATTGTACATGTGCGTTTAGAAATTGAACACGCCTGTTCAAAACGGCGATTCATTTTGCCAAGAAATCATTTTATTTTGCACCAGTTTCCTCTGAGGCCAAGGGTTATACCTTGGTTATAACCTGCGTTATACCCAAGGTATCACGCAGGTTATGTATATGCCCCAAAACGTACCACTTCCTTCAAAGAGAGACTGTAGTTTGAATTGAAATTAATTTAAAAACTTACATGTATGCAAGAAAGATAATTTTTTTCATCAGTTAAAAAAAAATTCCACCAATGTTGTTTATTTCCATTTTGAATGTTTTTTTCTACATACAAAATAATAATAAATCATTATATTATAAAATATTAATAATTTTGTTCAGAGTAACTGAATCTAAAAGAACAAACAACGTCTGGCTCGTGCTTCGTGTGTTTGCTACGCAGTTGAAAGCTACGACAGTTCGTAAGAGATTGTCGTAATCGCATTATATGCAAAGCCTTAATTGTGATTCATTCACAGGTGGCCATTGATTTGCAGCCAAGTGGCGAGTAACTTGAAGCTGTAACTCGGGCAGTGTGAGTGAGGGCGTGCGTCCGTGCGTGCGTAGGTTGTGCGTGTTCCGGGGGTGGACCTTGAGGCAGTACCTTGATTACCCTGCCTCGCCACATGCCCTCCCTACCCACGTACCCGCCCACATACCCGCCCACCAGGATCCAGTAAGTTCAGTAGAACTTCGGTTTCAACCCTTTTACCCTGTCGTAGCTCAGTCGATTAAGGCAGTGTCTGGGATGCTCACGGACGCAGGTTCGAATCCTCGTCACGGCCCTTGTGGATTTGTTCTGCCCACCTTCATACAGTACGTCGTCCACCATGCAAAGTATACAGTTTATTAATAGATTTCTTTGTTATTGCATTCTACTTCGAAGCCGTACTTTGGTAGAATGGGTCTTTCTGTACAGCAAAATCAGTCTTTGTTGTTGTTGTTTAAGATTCAGCTACTATGAACAAACAGTTCCAAGTAGCACGGGCTATGGTGAGCCCGTAGTGGACTTACCTGGCACAGGAGCGGGGCTGTAACTTGATCAGTCATTTCGCCCAAACACCTTCCTCCCTAGTGAGAAGGTTCTGGGAATGCATTCATGGCCCATATGAAAATAAAAGAGTAGTCCGGTTTAGGGTTTCTACTCTGCTTCCCCGATTACAGCTTGACCAGTCAGCCGTGTAAATATATAGCTCTTGAAATAGAACATTCGCTAACTAGCTGGCATTATAATTATAAGGCGTGAAGGATAGATGAATTTGTTAATTTAATAATCTCCGTTGAGGTCTGATACAGATCTTTTGTGCCCTCTAATCCTTTTTGCGCTACCGCTCACAGGATGAGTATGGGGTACACAGTAAACTAGCTGCCTTCGGCGGCAACAATCAGTATAATCAGTCTTCCTTGTAGACAATCTGGTATTCCCAATACGTGGTCGAGCATTACATTAGTGTGGAGGTAAACAGGCAGGCGCGAGTGTGTTATACAGTAGTGGGGAAAACATTGTTAAATCTCAAGAGACAAAGACATGTTCCAGAGGGAGGTGGGGTCCCTCGATTGTTTCAAGCGTGGGTTGGACATTTATATGAGTGAGATTGGGTGGTTATAAATAGGAGCTGCCTCGTATGGGCCAATAGGCCTTCTGCAGTTGCCTTTGTTCTTATGTTCTTATGTTTTTTCGCAGTTTAAGATTCAGCTGCCTGGAAGAAAGAGCTCCAAACAGCACGGGTTATGGTGAGCCCGTCTGAAAGGGTGGGGGGTGGGGGTTTACAGAGACGTGCGGGCGCAGAATGTGCGAGAATGTGTCTGCGTTGAACCTTGACAATACATTTGTACACAGAGCGCAGTGCGCCTTACCGTACTTGGTCCGTCATTGCATTAACAAACAACAGTGTTCCCTGTGCCTTATCACGTACACGCTTACATGAAAGTGTTAAACTTTGGGAATTAACCAGCGAGAGTTTATCGTCACGCAGTCCACTTGAGTCGGAAATTTGACTTCGTGGTCGTGTCCTATTGTGCGTAAGGTCTCTGACAAATCAGAGACAATTTCGGTACGAATATTAAACAAGATTTTATTAAAAATTATATATTGCTAGAAATCTTGGCTAATATCCAAAGTTTGGCAGTCAGAGCGTATTTAGACACGTTTGGCCTATATAGAGTCCCCCCCCCCCCCCCCCCGATGTAACCCCACATCAAGCTGACTAACTCCTGGGGTACTAACTTACTGCTAGGTGAACAGCGGCATTAGGCGATAGGAAATGCGCCCATCCATTTCTCTCCTGTCCAGGATTTGAGCCCGGAATTCTCTATTGATAATCTTCGTTGAGGTCAGATAGAAACCTAATCCTATTTGCGCTACCGCTCACAGGGTGAGTATGGGGTGCATAATAAACTAGCCGCCTCCAGCGGCAGTAATAATAAAAAAAAAATGTCGGAACGAACCCGACTATTTCCCACTATTGCCCACGGGATTGATATGGGGTGCATAATGAACAAAATGAAAATCAATTATTTGTTACGCTTGGAATGTATGCAACTTTTTGTTTGACTTCGGTAATTGAGGCAAGCTTGGTGCCGAAGCATAAGGCAGACTAATTGTTAATGTTTATAAATCGAGCATGAACTAATATAATCCTTTGTCTTGTAACTGGCTCCACCATGCGGCTCTTGTTAATTCTTGTGTAGATTGTGTTGCATAAGTTCATAGGAAATGCGTTGTTTGATGTGACTGCAATTAATTATTTTATCCATTATTGTTTCAAGCGCGGGTTGGACAAGTATATGAGTGGGATTGGGTGGTTATAGATAGGAGCTGCCTCGTATGGGCCAATAGGCCTTCTGCAGTTACCTTTGTTCTTATGTATATTAGCGTGTGAAAGTGGACTGATGCGCTGGTGGTTAAGGGTAGTGAAACCCTCTATATTCCGGAGTCAAGCCAGGCCCACCACAAGCACAACCCGAGGTACCCGAGAGGGTCGGGGTGGCCGGGACAGGTTGTGCTGGAGCTTCAAGGTTACCTGCTACACCAGGTGTGTGTGGGGACGCTAGGCCGGGACCTCCACCCTAGCTGCCACCGCCTCCACTCCTTACCAGACTTCCACTGTACTTCTGGCCTGTGTTGGGTGTAAACGTGCCGGAACAACCGTGGACATCTTCAAGAGGAAACTGGATTTATTGCTGCAAAGTGTGCCGGACCAACCGGGCTGTGGTGGGTATGTGGGCCTGCGGGCCGCTCCAAGCAACAGCCTAGTGGACCAAACTTACAAGTCAAGCCTGCCTCCAGGACCCCATCAACCAGGTATTAACCAGGTTATTCCAACACACTGTTGTAACCTCATTACTGGGAGGTAATAAAGGTGGTTGTTGCTGTTGTTAAACAATCGATAGTTAAACCGATTAACTATCTTCATCTTAGTTTTAAAGATGAATTTATTAAGTTCCATCTGGTATTTTGTTTATCCACTTTAAAACCCACTAATGTTCTCAAGTATTTATAGTTTCACGTGCATGACAAATAATAAACTTGTATGCCTGGCCTACATAGCCTCGGTTTGGTGCCTTCCTTTGATGATTACTTGTATGCCTGGCCTACATAGCCTCGGTTTGGTGCCTTCCTTTGATGATTACTTGTATGCCTGGCCAGTTATATATTTCACACGAAACTTACTGCAGCTTAGCCAATGTATGAAGAGTGTAAACCTGCGTAGCTGCTTAGTTTCAGTACGTAGCTCGATTCTTGAGGGCCCATGTTAGTAGAGACGTGTAGGTAGCTGGGGTCAGGCGGCGGCGTGGCAGTGTAGGTTATCTTGAGATGATTTCGGGGCTTTTTAGTCTCCCCGCGGCCCGGTCCTCGACCAGGCCTCCACCCCCAGGAAGCAGCCCGTGACAGCTGACTAACACCCAGGTACCTATTTTACTGCTAGGTAACAGGGGCATAGGGTGAAAGAAACTCTGCCCATTGTTTCTCGCCGGCGCCTGGGATCGAACCCAGGACCACAGGATCACAAGCCCACCGTGCTGTCCGCTCGGCCGACCGGCTCCCTCCCAGTGTATTGGACGGAAGGAACTCTCAACCTTTCTCAATTCAAATTTTGTTGAGCGGATGCTTCTAAACACGCTGGTTGGGAGTGTCGAGTTTTTGTGGTGGCGGTGTAGGCAAGTCCAGGAAGGCAGCTCAAACTAGTTGGTGTGCTGAGAGAGAGGTGGGGGGGGGGGGGGGTTGAGAGCGGATGCTTGTGATAGTGTTGTGGGTTTTGGGACCCACAACCTCGTCTGGTAATCTAACTTTCACTTGCGGTCCTGGTCATTCTTTACACCTCGCAGGAGATATCGGCTAGGGTCTAGCACTGTATTTTTTACGTAACATTCCCTGGCAGTAATTAGACTTCTTAGACAGAGGAATATGAAGAGAGAAAAGAGAGAGAGAGGCAGGAAACCGTAGAGAGAGAGGGGGGGGGGAGGAAGCAGGAGGAGGATACTTGAAACTTATGCTATGATACAGCCCGTTCTCTTGAACGTTCAAATCATCATTAAAATGTACTAAATTGTCTGAACGTAACCTAACGGAGGACTCAAGAATATATAACGAACATCACATCAATTTTGCGAGCTGCTATGATTTTTAGTACCATGTTTTTTTTTTACCTTGCGGGAGTTGAGACAAAAGGCGATGTGTTGGAGAGGATGGGGTTGCATGATACGCGAACTCTCGCCTGGCGTTCCGCGAGCGCTATGTCATGGGTTCGTATCCTGGCCGGGGAGGATTTACTGGGCGCAATTCCTTAACTGTAGCCTCTGTTTAACGCAACATGTAAAATGTGTACTTGGATGAAAAAACGATTCTTCGCGGCAGGGGATCGTATTCCAGGGACCTGCCCGAAACGCTACACGTACTAGTGGCTGTACAAGAATGTAACAACTCTTGTATATATCACAAAACTGAGTCCAGCGTACCAGCCAGGCCACCGGAATCAAAAGGTGACATAGTACGCTTGGAAACTAACTTTGCCACTGTTTTTGTTTTAGATTCAGCTACTCTGACCAAGAAGTTCAAAGTAGCACGGGCTATGGTGAGCCCGTAGTGGACTTACCTGTTACAGGAGCCTTTTGGTACTGTTCCTCAGTTGATTAAGCAGTCCCCTCTCGCGGCAGGGAAAGGGGAGGGGAGGGGGATTAGTAAGCAGACTTGTATGTATGGTGGAACATGGTGCCTTGCCTGCTGACTGGCTGCCTGTCCCCGCCTGGGTGTGTGTCTACCTTTCAACCTGCCACGTAAAAGCATTATCGACCTCCCAGAGGCTATGGGAACACCCAAGCGGGCCAGTTGTTGTAGAATATACATTTGTTGATAACAAAATGGAGGGGTAGAAATAGCCTAAGCTACTCTATGCCTTTGAGATGTATTTCTTGATTATCTCAATAAACATACTTGAACTTGACGACAAAATGCCCATTCAGAAATCACATTAACGATAAATCAAGAAGTGTTGTTAGGCTTGTGAAAGTCCCTCACATAAGTCAAAATATTTAACATAAAGAATTCATTGTTAGCAAGATAAACATTATACATATCTACTTAGTTTATCTGCGTCCAAATTAACATTTTTTTTTTAAGTATATTATGCTTATCAAATGTCTGTGTCCGTGGACTCAAATAATTATTTTCATAAATGATCTAATTGCATGACACGATCTCGCATGCACGTATTTATTCTTGCACGACACCCGATCCGAGTGTTTCTTAATACCTCGCGGCATGCAATGCGAACATTTGTTAAAATAACATTAAATTATAAATTGGGCAGGTACGCCCTAGCGTGTGAGGCGCGCGCTGCAACCGTCGTAGCGGTGGTCGGGAGGCGGTCATCTGTACGTTAACCGTTGTTGCTAAAGGTCGGAATATTTGGTGAGTGGGGTCGAGTCCCAAGCCGCAACCTCTTCCCCTCCAACGCTGCCGCAGCTCTTCCCCCTCCCACTCCGCCGCAGCATACCCACTACCGCTGGCACCTTTGGCCGCCGTCCGTTCCGGTTTAGCGTGACATTCTCAGAGGGCGCAGCGTGCGCGCTACGGTCATTTCATGTTAAACTTTTACCTATGTTGGTACCGGTAGTTAATTATTGACTGGCGTCTTTCATATTGTCCTAAATTTGTCTAAGGCTAAGGATGCATTTTCGTGTCCAGGAGGCTTAACAGCCAATTAAGGTTGGCGGCTTTCTCAAGTTAGAGCCCCGCTCCTGTGCCAGGTATGTCTACTACGGGCTGACCATAGCCCGTGCAACTTAGAACTGTTTGTTCGCAGTAGCTGAATCTAAAGCTTATGTATGTTTATTGAGACAAGAAATACATCTCAAAGGGCCTTCCCCCTTGTACGAGTAGCTGGAGTGAGGTCACAACCCTTTTACCCTGTCGTAGCTCAGTCGATTAAGGCAGTATCTGGGATGCTCCCGGACGCAGGTTCGAATCCTCGTCACGGCCCTTGTGGATTTGTTCACGAGGTCACAGGAGTTCAGGCCCCGGCCAGCAGGTGGGTCGCGTGTGTACTGGTGAATGCGGCAGTGATGTACCGGGTTTTAAGCACGCCACGCTCATTGATTGTTACCTGCCACGATACGTTACTGACCGCGCACTGTACCGCCACACGCGTCATGTTAAGTGTGCCAAAGGGCAAAGTGGGTATACAAGAGGCGGCTGCTGAGACGGGAGGTAATTAAGGTGATTGTTAGCTAATGATGTCGGTGGCCTATCACCAGTACCTCTTATCTTGAGGTTATCTTGAGATGATTTAATGTCCCCGCGGCCCGGTCCTCGACCAGGCCTCCACCCTCAGGAAGCAGCCCGTGACAGCTGACTAACACCCAGGTACCTATTTTACTGATAGGTATCAGGGGCATAGGGTGAAAGAAACTCTGCCCATTGTTTCTCGCCTGCACCTGGGATCGAACCCAGGACCACAAGTCCAGCGTGCTGTCCGCTCGGCCGACCGGCTTGAGTCATGTTAAAAAATATTAGTTTTGTGTAAGTTGTTGGATGTGTGGTTAATTATGGTAGTTAAGAAAGATTTCAGGAATGCTTGGAAAGATTCCGTAGGGTCGATGATACTTTGTGTTGAAGCTGGAGACTGTTTAAGCCTCCCTGGAGCAGTGGTAAAGTATGACGTGACCCAAGCTGGATGGACCACCTGTCGGTCAAACAACGCTGTGATTGTGTTTACAGCGTCAATGAATGACGACATATATAGTTGGCTCTTGCTTTAAGACGAGTTATAGTGGTGATCGTTGTTGTGATGTGACAATTGAAATTGAAATAAGTTTATTGAGGTAAAATACACAAAGGGATGAAGTAGCTCAAGCTATTCTCACCCCGTTCAGTACATCGTGTTAATACATACATATAAACACATCACAAACAATAAACATATTACCAAACATTCTGAGATGAACATCTACATTTCCTAATGTGATGTGACAAGTCTGTCATTCTGTGACGTGCCACCAGTGTCATTATAATTGTTATATAACTTTGTTTATAAATAAATTTTCATCTCTTCTACCCTTCCCTCTCCCCCTCCCCCTTCTCTCGTAACCGTAAACAACTTTCAGTCTCCTGTTTGTTTCGCGCCTTTTTCCGTTACAAGTGTAGAGAGGTGAGAAATTGAGCGAGTGCCGGCTGGCGACATGTTTACAAGCGGTGAAGTGAGCGGTCACACACACCTCCCACGGACCTGATGAAGCACTTAATGGAGAGCTGAAGCCCCAAGGGAGCAGCAGTAACTAGCCAGTCTCTCTCACCCTACACCCGGCCTCACCCTGCCCACGCTCACCCGCCTCCACACCCAAGGTCTTGGGGTGTGGAGGTGGGGTGTCTCCACGTGTGTTGCTCACGGAGGGGTTTTTGCCATGTAATTAACACCTATGTTGCAGTACTAAAGTACGCAACACCGTCATGTAAGCTGCACCACGTAAAGGACAAAGAGTACAGACAGGTGCAACAATGCTGCTACTCGGTACCACCATAGTACCCCACGTCATTATTAATAGAAACAAGTCTAGAGCCACATGTCGTAAATTTAATCGATTTATCAACCACGAAGGGGGTGGGGGGGGGGGGTGTAGCAGGAGCGACCACCGTGCGTGAGTTAGTAGCGTGTGATTATTGATGTGAGCGCGCGACACGAACCGCAGGAAGTGAAGCTGTTGCCTTTTTCAACCACTTCACACGCACACTGGCACACTATAGTCGCACACTGATGTCAGCGGCCACACCACTAGCACATACACACATTCCATACCACCCCTCGCTCCCTCTCTCCCTTCCTTGTTCCCTCTCCCTCCCTCTCTCCCTCCCTCCCTCCCTCCCTCCCTCCCTCTCTCCCTCCCTCCCTCCCTCTCTCCCTCCCTCGTTCCCGTACGCCCTCTCTCCCTGCCTCGTCTTCCCGCCTTGAAGCTGCGCCGGTGAAGCTAGGTGACGATACGACGTAATTAACATTTGCTCTTGAGAGTTGGTCCGTGTTGCTATGTATTGTGCTTGCCTGTGTGTACTTGCTGGTCAGGTCTCTGTCCGCCCGCACTTGCCTAACAGTTATTACATAGGAAGCAAGGTGTAGCTCTTAGTAACCTTCCTTACTAGTTTTGTTGTATTTGGAGATATTTTTGGTTATAGCTTTACTGACATTGGAGTTCTTTGTCACATCTGGTCTTGAAAGTGTGGATGGAAGTGGCTTCCTTTGCTGTTACTAGCGAGGCGACGTTTAAGAAGTTTCAACAGTAGTTTGAGAGGTACATTCGGGGGGGGGGGGGGGGGGGGATTGTACAGGACCCGCTTACCTGTAGTGTGGACCAACTGGCCCGCTACGGGGCTCCCGCGGCTTATCTTTATGTCCTCGTGTGTGTGTGTACTCGCCTAGTTGTGTTTGCGGGGGTTGAGCTCTGGCTCTTTGGTCCCGCCTCTCAACCGTCAATCAACAGGTGTACAGATTCCTGAGCCTATTGGGCTCTATTGTGTGTGTGTGTGTGTGTTTACTATTTGTGTCTGCAGAATCGAGCTATTAGCTCTTGGACCCCGTCTTTCTAACCAATCTATTTTCTCTTATTTTTTTCAATGCATATATTTCTCTATAACGCGCGCGCACTTCCACAGGAAGCAGCCTATAGCAGCTGTCTAACTCCCAAGTACCTATTTACTGCTAGTGGGGAAGATGATCATCAGGGTGAAAGAAACTCTGCCCATTTGTTTCCGCCGCCGTCGGGAATCGAACCCAGGCTATTAGGACTACGACTCCCGAGCGTTGACCACTCAGCCGTGAGGCCCCGTGGTGTAGGTGGGAGGGGGGGGGGGGGCGGTCACCAAGACACACCTTATGTTGTGGTCCGTCACCAGTCACCAGGTGCGTCACCAGTCACCAGGTGCGTCACTCCTCAACTTGTCACGGATAAATTTATTGGGATTTTTATTGAACTGTTTCCATCTGTCAATGTTATTTTATCAGGAGACTTGTTGCTATGACACTGAACTGTGGACCATTTGGTAGAGATAATCCATTATAGGAGAGGTTTGTTCTGTTATTTCCAAATATTGAAAGTTAGTTTAGTTCATTTATTATGCACCCCATACCCATCTTGTGGGTGGTGGTGGAAAGGGTTACAGAGGCACATAATGGGCTCAGGGACTGAACCCCACAATTCATTTAGCTAAGCAAGTTACAATCTTGATGAGCTAGTTACAAAATTCAATATAAGTCGTCACATCAACAATGGGTTCGACATCGACCTACAGTACAGGTTCTAAATTAAGCAACTGACATATGTGGAGAGCTAGTGTCACAATTGATATGTTTGTCCTGCACACCGCCCCCCATCCAGTGGGCAGCGGTGGATAGGTTACAATCACTCAGTTACTACCTACAGTTAGCAAACTGAGGATATTTGGCTAAAATTTCTGGTAGCAGATCATTTTGAATGAAATGTTTATGTTTGGATGTTTGGGATATTTTGAAAACTGCAGGGGGGTTTGGGCAAAATGTGACCCACCGCCGCTTTCAGTAATTGGCATATTTTAGGTATAAAAAGTCGGAATTTCAAACTGCGAATACATGTAGGGAGCCAGAATTTGGCTCCAAAATATGGCTAAGGTATCGGATTTGGGATGTTTTGGATATTTAGAAAACTGCAGGGGGGTTTGGGCAAAATGTGACCCACCGCCGCTTTCAGTAATTGACATATTTTCGATATAAAAAGTCGGAATTTCAAACTGCGAATACGTGCAGAGAGCCAGAATTTGGCTCCAAAATATGGCTCAGGTATCGGATTTGGGATGTTTGGGATATTTTGAAAACTGCAGGGGGGTTTGGGCAAAATGTGACCCACCGCCGTTTTCAGTAATTGGCATATTTTCGATATAAAAAGTAGGAATTTCAAACTGCGAATACGTGCAGAGAGCCAGAATTTGGGTCCAAAATATGGCTCAGGGATCGGATTTGGGATGTTCTGGATATTTAGAAAACTGCAGGGGGGTTTGGGCAAAATGTGACCTACCGCCGCTTTCAGTAATTGGCATATTTTCGGTATAAAAAGTCGGAATTTCAAACTGCGAATACGTGCAGGGAGCCAGAATTTGGCTCCAAAATATGGCTCAGGTATCGGATTTGGGATGTTTGGGATATTTTGAAAACTGCAGGGGGGTTTGGGCAAAATGTGACCCACCGTCGCTTTCAGTAATTGGCATATTTTAGGAATAAAAAGTCGGAATTTCAAACTGCGAATACGTGCAGGGAGCCAGAATTTGACTCCAAAATATGGCTCAGGTATCGGATTTGGGATGTTTGGGATATTTTGAAAACTGCAGGGGGGTTTGGGCAAAATGTGACCCACCGCCGCTTTCAGTAATTGGCATATTTTCGATATAAAAAGTCGGAATTTCAAACTGCGAATACGTGCAGAGAGCCAGAATTTGGCTCCAAAATATGGCTCAGGTATCGGATTTGGGATGTTTGGGATATTTTGAAAACTGCAGGGGGGTTTGGGCAAAATGTGACCCACCGCCGCTTTCAGTAATTGGCATATTTTCGATATAAAAAGTCGGAATTTCAAACTGCGAATACGTGCAGAGAGCCAGAATTTGGCTCCAAAATATGGCTCACGTATCGTATTTGGGATGTTTGGGATATTTTGAAAACTGCAGGGGGGTTTGGGCATGCCGAATTGTACTGTACCCACTTGTTCTGAGAGGTGGTGACCGCTGACTTGGCGGGGCACCAGATCCCTCCCCCCCCCCTGTGTGTCTACCCCCCCCCCCTCCCGGGACCTGCCTCTCCCTGTCCCTCTCTTCCTTAGCCAACTCTCCCACCTTTGTTGTGTCACTTCCTCTTGGGATGTTTTCTCTTGGGTCCCTCCTTATAACCTTCCCCGTCCCCTCCTACCTCTCCACGGGAGACATCTCCCGTCACGCAGGGTGCAGTCGCACCTCCACAGGTCTCCAGTATCAGCTCTTGATACTGGTAATGGTTCCAAAGGGCCACCACTTACGGGCTATTCATGCCCGTGCCGTCTTTTGGGTGGCTTGATCTTCATCAATCAATCACCTGTGAGGACCTCCTCCCACCCTGATCTGCCTCCTTCCGTGTCTCACCCCATCTCTCCAACTAATGCACATACAGTACTGTATATAATAGATATATATTTTTTTTTTCTTTTGAGATATATACAAGAGTTGTTACATTCTTGTACAGCCACTAGTACGCGTAGCGTTTCGGGCAGGTCCCTGGAATACGATCCCCTGCCGCGAAGAATCGTTTTTTCATCCAAGTACACATTTTACTGTTGCGTTAAACAGGGGCTACAGTTAAGGAATTGCGCCCAGTAAATCCTCCCCGGCCAGGATACGAACCCATGACATAGCGCTCGCGGAACGCCAGGCGAGTGTCTTACCACTACACCACGGAGACTGATTGATATGTATAGATATATCTTATAAATGATACAAAAACGAGGGAAGAAGCCTATATACAGTTACCTGGCACAGGAGCGGGGCTGTAAGTCCACTACGGGCTCGCCATAGCCCGTGCTACTGGGAACTTTTTGTTCCCAGTAGCTGAATTTTGAACAACTTACAGATAAAATGTATACGTACACACGCACACGCGCACGCGCACGCTGGTACTCTTTTTGTAACTTCGATATGAGCCTGGTTTTATTTTGTTTTAATAGTTTTAAATTTTGAGTTGACTATTATAGACAGACATAATTAAGTTTTGATTTCATTTTCGCCTCGGTGACCTAGAGATTATACCCGAGACCACAAGTTATCGACCCCGATAACTTATCACTCCCTATCTCCTTATTGAGCCGCAACTCTTGCTGGCCTAAGTTTCCCCTGTCGTTGCTCCCCCTTGCTCTTTCCTGCTGCCTGCTGGAGACATGTTGTTATAGATTCAGCTACTCGGAACAAGTTCCAAGTAGCACGGGCTATGGTGAGCCCGTAGTGGACTTACCCGGCACAGGAGCGGGGCTCGGATGTGTGCTGGAGACAACTGCTCGCTCCTACTTTATTGTTTTTAGTAAAGATGGAGAGGTACACATGAGAGGTAAACGCCAAGATTGATTTAGTCAGTTTATTTAAGAGTGCCCTACAGATAAAGTTAGTAAAATTCATCCTACAGGTGGCGAGTCGTAATGAATTTGCCTAGGCAAACTTCCTCAAACAAAGTAATTGAAAGAGAGCAGATTTTCAGCAATAACATTGTTTCTAGATGATGGTCGAGAGACCTCCAGGGCAGGCAGGTAAAAACCTTATAATGTAAACTTGGTAAAACTATGTTGGCAGGTATTGATTTAAAAATAATTTGTATATCTAAGAGATTCGATTAGAGGAAGAGGTTGTGAGACTCCGTATTGAGTTGCGACGCGGGAGACGTCTTAAAACTGTATGAAAGGGACACGTTCCACACTCAGCAGTGAAGTTAAATAAAGCTGGGTCATTATACAAGGAATGGGGGAGAAAGACAGTAGGAGTTTCTTCATAGGGGGAAGTGAGTTAAGGTACATTAGTAAGGCGGTATTGGTGAAATACTTGTGGAGATGGGGAAATAATGTCGGTCAGATGACAAGACCACACACTAGAATGTGAAGGGACGACGACGTTTCGGTCCGTCCTGGACCATTATCAAGTAGATTGTCAGTCATGAACACAGATGGACTTGTGACAGAGGGCGTACAGTATTCACCATAGCATAAGTAGCAACAGAGTACGTAGTAACACTCTCTCAGTAGTAGTGTTAAAGCAGTTATGTGGTTGGGAAAGCTTAATATGGAGTAGCTGTACCAACCAATGTTTGTTCCTGTGTCTGAACCTGTATTGCATGATAACGGAGAGTAGATCCCAAGGCCACAACCTTTGCTGGTGTTGACCCAGTAGGCACTCCCCGACATCCTAGACCAGACGAGACGTGCGTCATAAAAAATATGAATCGTGAACTCTTCCTTTAAAATTGCGAAAAAATGCGTTTTCGTACTTGGCTAACTTAAACATTAAATTTTTGCAGTTTTATCTAACGAGGATTCTTTTCAAATTAGATAATATAAATATAAATGTTTATTCAGGTAAGGTACATGCATACAAGAGATTTTTACACAAATTTCTAGGTTTATAGATAGAGCTGGTACATACAATGCCTAAAGCCACTATTACGCAAAGCGTTTCGGGCAGGAAAGGAACAAGATCCATGTTCGGCTCTCACATTAAACAAACAAAAAAATTGCCGATAAAGAAAAATAAAAGCCTGGTATATCAAGATCTGTTTAGAACAAAAAGTTCACTTTCAGGTTTACAAATAGGCTATTATCGGAGCCGTAATATGCTTTCAGACCATCACAATTATCTAGATAACTCTCCAGATGTTTAACCAGGGCGGCTGGCCGGTCAATAGAATCACCGGACCCAGAGAAAACGACTCTGAAGATCAAGGGGAGACTTAAGTGGTAACCTGGTGGGTAGTTACCTACGCTGGTAGACACAACACTTGGATTACCAGGGCTCATTACCGCATTGTCCTGCCAGTCCCGCCTCTGCTCACACTCGTACATCTTCATAAAAGATTGCTGGGAACAATTCCTCTGGTTGTTTAACATACTACATGTGTAAAGGAAGAAATGTAAATGTTTATCACTCAATGTTCGGTAATATGTGTTTTGTTTGTGATGTGTGTGTGTGTGTATATGTATGAACATGTACTGAACGGGGTGAGGATAGCTTGAGCTACATCATCCCTTTGTGTGTATTTTACCTCGATAAACTTTTTTCAATTCAATTTCTGGTTTATGTTGTTTGAGACGAGCGAAAAGCTTGTTTAGAACTGGGCGGTCGCCAAACGATGTCAGTGTGATCCATTCTGGAAAAATAAATAATCCTGATAGTGGTTCTAATCCAGTTGTTCGCAATAAAGCTTAGATGAATGTATGTATTTACTATTTGTATTTGTGCCTGCAGGATCGAACTTTTAGCTCTTGGAACCCGTCTTTCAAAGTTGTCGAACTGACCCCCCGACCGACCAATTCCTCTCGTAATTACTACATATATTTCTTTCAAACCCACACATCCCCTGGGTGCAGCCCTTAGCTGTCTAACTCCCGAGTATATATTTACTGCTAGGTGAAAGAAACGGCCTATTTGTTTCTACCTAGACCGGGAATCGAACCCGGGTATTTAGGACTACGACCCCAGAGCTCTATCTGCTCAGCTGCGAGGACGTACGTGTGTGCGTGTACGTACGTACGAACACGTATGGAGCTAATGACGTTGTTACGGCGACAGAAAGTATGGTTTTTGATCAGTCTTAATGTTGAGGGATTTTGGTGCACTTAAGAGGCCGAGTAACATCATTTGTAGTTATCCCGTCCTGCTAAGATTTCCCACCGTCAAGGAAACGGTCAATTTAAAGTGTCCTCTCCTAACCTACCAGAGAACCCAAAACAGAAAACGGTACAGTACGTCACTTTCGCCAGTCACTTCCATTTTCTAGTACAATTGTTAGCCTTATGTAACGCAAGCGAGCGAAACGCGACGTTTTCTGTAGGAGGACAGGTTGTTGTAACGTTCAGGCTGGAGAAGGTAATCAGCCCAGCGTCTGGTAATTTGTGGTTGCGGTGAATAGCGGGGAACCACAGAGGTGGTGACCGTGGCCACTCAACTTTACCAAAAAGCTCTTAACAGAGATTTATGTCATTTTAAGACACCATGTTTAACTTGTTTTCCTAAGATATTCGTACGGAAGATTTTAGGGCGACTGTCAATACAGATGATTGACACACGAGGGCTCCTTATGTCCTCTGCTTCAGGGTGGTGATTAGCACTACGTCCTCAGAACCAGGTGATTACACTGATTGGTCTTCCATTGTTAGAAAGGTAATCTGTCTCTTGAGTAATATAACCTAGTAATAGGTTATATATTTATCTATATTGAAGAGTGCGACACGATATCGGGTTCGTATCCTGCTGCACGGAATATATTAATATGAAGGAGGCATCCGGTGGTGTAAGTTCCTGATATGACAGGTTGACGGCTACACTTTATATTCCTCAGGCAGCCCCTCCTCACCCCTGGCACAGTGTGTGATCAGGGTCTGCCCTCGCTCCTCACGCTCTGAGGAATGTCTCATTAACTATTACAGCTCTTGTCCTCCGCCTCCCTGGAACACCACAGGTCCATTGTGGATTTGCGTGGTACAGGTAAGGTTTCCTTTAGTAATGTGGTGGAGCTGGAGTGTTGTGTAGGGGGGGGGGGGAGTTGGATGTGTTTACCTGTTTGTCTACGGTGAGACAAACAGGTGAGACAGCCTCGTGCTACTATCATACTTGCTCTTGAAGTTGTGAATGATGGCTGCTTCCTCAGCCTCTGGTTAAACGACTGACGTCTGCAGGTCGCCACCAGTAACAACTTGTTACTCTGTGTGTGTAATTCTTCCAAGTGCTTCGGTACGGCCCCAGTCACACTTCTATTGTGTCGTCTTATCAGCTATCCACCCCGGCTCTTTCTTAAAGACCTGCCATTTCCTTTTAAAATCTTCACTGGCTTCCCCGACACTGTGTAAAGGATGTTCCCACCTTTATTTAAGCTTGTCCCTAAATGCTGTTCTATTCATATAACTGTGCACTAACCTTCCCTGCTTTAGGGAGGTTTGTCATTTTCAAATTGCCGTTCCGTTTCTCCCCAGAGCCCTCGTATGTCATATGAAATGCTTTTAAGAGATCCTGCTCTAGGTTCCTAAATGCTATTCTTATTTCTGACTGTTAAGCATATGTTGATATCGTTTTTAAGTGAGCCTCTGGCTCCCTATCCAATTGTTGCCTGTTTGTTTTTATCTCGTTTGGAGTCTTCTTCTTCTTGAGAATAGGTGCAGTTTGCATGAAGGGTTAACCCTCCCGATGACTGCACCAGGACAGACGTAAGGAGACGCGTTGACGGTTAGGAGGAGAAGAAAGTCAAAAGCGGTAGATGTGATGGGCCGTAGAGAGAGGAGAGGCGACGAAAACAGAGGCGAACGTTAGAGGGAGACACCCCGCACCGGGGGGCGGGGCGTCGTGGTCACGGTGGCAGCTGACCCACGCACGGCTTAGCAGTGTGCGCAAGACGGGAACTAATACTTCTCCGGAAACTTGTGTATCGGAAAGCGCGAGCAGTACGCTTCCCAAATCACCCGCAGGTCAGCAGGCAGCCGGCCACCAGGCGGCGCCCTCGGCTGAGACATCCTATCTGGCACCCTATACACAAACTCCTTCACCCGCGACACCCAGACAGTGGACGAGCACCACGGGATCGGAAGCACCCGGGCATCTCGATAAGGGCCCAACTCCGGACCCTCACAGGGCACGACCCCAGCAGACGGGACTAGGCAATCCCCAGACCGGAGCAAGGAAGGAGGGGATACAGCAGGGGAGGCAGGCGCGGCACCGACCCCACCACCGGGCACAGGAGCCGAGGCCCCCTGGCGCACATCTTTCCGCAACAGCACGACAAGGTCACGATCATCAGGCACAACCCCCCACTGCCGAGATCCAACAGCAGGAGACGCAGGAGGTGAGGCACAGGTAGCAACTTCGGAGCCCCTCACAGCACCATCATCCTCGGCGGGAGGCGCCAGATCACCATACTCCCCCACCTCCTCCCAAGGCACACCACGAAGGGGAGAGACACTCCGAGCCCGCCGTGAACGCTTCGAGACAGGCCGCACCACACCACGCCCAGCAGGCCCCGCCGCAGGCACGGCCACCATCTTCACATCCACACAGGCCACACCCGCACCGTCCGAAGAGTCCACAGAGGCCACATCACCCACACTGTCCACATCATCCAGGGAAACAGCCTCAGAACAACGACGCGCACGCTTCTGCAAAGGGATGGAAAGAGCAGAACTACACTCACCAACACACACAGGCACGGCAGGCACCTCACCCTGCCGAAGCACCCCCTCTAAAACAGCAGAACCCGCGTCCCCGGGAGCCGGTATCACATCCACAGGCGGGGGCGGGACATGGACCTCCACCGGGACATCCTGCACTACTCGCAGCTCAGGCGACGGCCCGACACCCACACACACCGGCTCAACAACCCCAGTGGCCACAGCAGTCATCAGACGTGTCGCACAGGCCGTAGAATTCGCCTCAACAGGCGGAGCAGCAGACAGGCAATCAGGCGCCTCAGGCACAGCACCTACTCCGTCCTCAGAACCGTCCGAACGTAACAAGGGCGGGAAATCCTCCGCACGAAAAACATGCACCCGACCAGTTGCTCCCACGTCGCACGCCGCAGCCAGATGACCCTCGTGACCACACCGATAACAGGTGCGCGGTTGACCCCGATACTGGCAGCGGAGCGTGTATCCCAACACGGACATCGACGACGGTACACTACACTTCAGCGACATTGTCAGGGTGCGAGAGCCGTCAAGCATACCAACACAGTGCCCGGCAACGACCTTGTTCCAACGAACACTTAACACTGTCCCAAATCGCTCAAAACAGGAGGTTAAAAAGTCGTCCTGAAATTCGAAGGGGGCACCATGCACCGCCACAGACGTCAAGGTGACACTAAGATTCACCACCTTAACTGAGCCAGCTGAATCAGGGAGAGGGTAAACACGCCCCTCACAACGCTCGAGAAACGCTTGAAAGGCAGCCTGGAGGCGGACCACAGCACGGTGGCCCTGAAGCAGCTGGATGCCCACCAGGTCCGACAGCTGCACATGAAGCACGTCCACCAGGGCGACACCAACCAATGGATGGTCCACCGGCACCGTAAATGCCAGACCAGCCGACAATGTCCTCTGCACTGGAAGGCGAGACGACCCCATGGCTAAGGCAAACGTCACCCTGTCAGTGGCAAACCACCACCAGCAGGGCAAACCAGCAGTCACCCAACGTAAACACTAGCCAGTGCGGAGAGACCTCAGGAGCGTCCGACCCGGCCGGTGGTCACCACGCAACTCGTCCACGACCCGTCCGTTTTCCGTTTGGAGTCACCGTGATTCCGGCCACCCTTGCAGCGATCTTCAATTGTTTTGTGGTGATTATTTTCCCTGAGGTCTGCCATCACGGAGGTGGATGGTGTGGGCCAGTTGGTGGTCCCATGTGTGTGAGGGGGCAGCCCGTGTGACTCCGCACACACCTGCTCTCATTACCACCCCTCCACTACCCCCCACCACCATGGTTCTTGTGTGGTGTTGTTGTTGTTAAAGATTCGCTACCCGGAACAAAGTTCCATGTAGCACGGGCTATGGTGAGCCCGTAATTTGATTGATTGTTCTTGTGTGGGTGTCTCACCCTCCTCTCTTCCTCTCTCCATCCTTCCCCCAACTGACTGAAATCACGGTGATTGATTGATTGATGAAGATTAAGCCACCCAAGAGGTGGCACGGGCATGAATAGCCCGTAAGTGGTGGCCCTTTCGAGCCATTACCAGTATCAAAAGATGATACTGGAGATCTGTGGAGGCGCAACTGCACCCTGCGTGACGGGAGATGTCTCCCGGACCAAGTGGTGACCAAATGGTGAAAATCACGGTTAGTTACGTTGTGCTGTGTACCCGCTCTACCCTCCCTTCCTAGAACATACATCCTCCCCTCCCCCTCTCTGCCCATTTAACCGACCTTGTGCGTCCCAACATCTGGCTATACAGTTTGTGCTCGCTGCTCCTCTCCCATCCACCACGGAAGAGGAGGAGGTATATATAATGTAATATACATTACATTACACAGGCTAACCATAGCCCGTGCTTCTTGCCCGCTCCTATGCCAGGTAAGCTACGGGCTCACCATAGCCCGTGCTACTTGGAACCTGTTCCGAGTAACTGAATCTATAACAACAACAACATTACATTACATTACAACCTCTTGATGTAAAGTGTTGAGGCTGTGCAGCTCTCTCTCACCTTCATGATACACTTGATTACCTTTCAAACTGTATTCTTGTTCTAATTTGTTGTTTTTGTCAGTCTCGCCGCTACAGTTACAAGCTGTAGGTTCGTTACGGCTGTACACGTGACCACTCCAGTCACACCTGCCATGACTGTAATCTCGGTCTAAAAGGACTCGGTTTCCTGGTACCTGCCCGCCTGCCTTGTATCTACCTGTCTCCTTCAGTGGTCCCGTCGGCCATATCCCGCCAACCCACCAGCCGGACATGCCTAACTAGGGCCCCCTCACAGGATGAGTATGGGGGGGGGGGTGCATGGTACGGTAATTATCGGGAGAAAGCGTGATTAAGTCAGTAGGTCAATATCGCCCAATGTACAGTAAACTACCGCTCACAGGATGAGTATGGGGGCCCACACTACTACCGCTCACAGGATGAGTATGGGGGCCCACACTACTAGCGCTCACAGGATGAGTATGGGGGTCCACACTACTAGCGCTCACAGGATGAGTATGGGGGCCCACACTGTACTAGCCGCCTGCGACAGAAACAATCTAACCAAGCTACACACTGCAGGTGTTACTCGACGCTGTAATTACCAGACCACATGTCTTGACACCTGTCACTCACGTTGTGATGTCACAGTTGTTGAGAACGAGGGGAAGTAGTCGTCGTCGCTGGTGTCATCACACGAGAGGGTGGTTGTTGTTGTTATAGATTCAGCTACTCGGAACAAGTTCCAAGTAGCACGGGCTATGGTGAGCCCGTAGTGAACTTACCTGGCACAGGAGCGGTGCTGTCTCTCTTTAAGGCAAGGGAGAGGGGAAGATCGCGTATTAAATACAGTCGTCACAAATTTTGATGCGTTGTGGTTTTAAACAGAGGGCGAGTGAGTTGAGCTCACAGCCCAGCTCCTGTGCCAGGTAATTCCACTACGGGCTCACCATAGCCCGTGCTACATGGAACTTTTGTTCTGAGTAGCTGAATCTAAAACAACAACAATAATGAGTTGAGCTGATGCTGTCTGTCTGTATGTTAAGACGCAAGAGACAACAGCGACCACTATTATTTTAAATAATTGACTTTATTTTATTTTATTTAAATAATTCAGCTTCGTGTTGATCTGCCGCTCAGAAATACGGTTTTCATTTGCATGCTGGACATCAACGATTAATCCTCTGGTTGACTGTGATAAAACTGTCAATTGGTTTATCTCTACACGATCAAACGAGTAGGGATTTTGTCTCCCTGTGCTTACCGACCCCATTAACATGGTGTTGGGGACGGACACGCGCAAGACCTCAAGGCGCTACACTCCTGGCAACTGTTTGTCTGATTTAATCAAACTTGGCGGGAGTCTCTTGCTTCATAGTACCACCCGACGACACTCTCCTTCAGTCCACCCTCTCCCGCGGCATTACTCTAAAGCCTCATGTGCCCCAGAAATCCTTTTTTTAGTTTCCTTGGTGAAATAGGGATGTCTTAGTTGTTTAAAAAATAAGACTTCCTTTAAGCGACATATCTGCGGTGCGTGTGATTTGTGCTAGAATGATTTAAACAAAAAATTAGATGACTAAAGTGTGGCAAAATAAGATGCACTGTTCCGTCCTCAAGGAATAAATCTTGATTCTTTTGGACCCAGCGGGTGGTTTGTGAGAGTTGGTGAGGCTTGGGGGCGCTAGGTTTTATAGTGTGAGCGTTACCTGGTTGATGGGGTTCTGGGAGTTCTTCTACTCCCCCAAACCCGGCCCGAGGCCAGGCTTGACTTCTGACAGTTTGGTCCACTAGGCTGTTGCTTGGAGCGGCCGCGTTAAGATGCCAGTGCCCCCACCAACTGTTGCAGACTCATTATTGTTCAAAAGGAAGATTCTTCACCCTGTGTGGAGGAGAGACCGGGTGGCATTGCATCTGTGCAAGCAATTAGCCTTCAACACACACTCCTGGATATCAGAAATGTTTTTCATTAATTCCATTCATGGATTTGAAAGGCTCATCACATCAAGATAAAACTCCTTAGACTTGAAATGTGCGTAGTGAGTAAACTAGAAGATTGCCGATGTACTTCTGTATGCAAGAACTGTATGTTGGAAACCCGTATATCGATATGCTCTCTCTCTCTGCTTCATCTGCTGGAAACATACACCCGCTAGACTCCCAGCAGGTTCGTTTCCCAGTAGCCTGTCTTGTGCCAGGTAAGTCCACTACGGGCTCACCATAGCCCGTGCTACTTGGAACTTTTTGTTCCCAGTAGGTAAATCTATAACAACAATCGGTAGCCTGAGGCTTGTTTCTCCGTAGCCTCAGGCTTGTTTCTCCGTAGCCTCAGGCTTGTAGCCTGGACGTGCGCGCGCTGTCGTAGCCTCAGGAAGACAACATGGAGCAAGTAGTGAGGTGATGGTAGCGGTGGTGAGCAGTAGGTACACACGTGATGTACGGATATTTACCTGTTGAAAGTGGATTAATTTGCCAACATGTTAAAAATAAATCGTCCCTATAGCGACTGTGGACGGAGTATATAAACTTTGAAGTGTTTTACCCTCCGAAATTAATTTTAATACAAAATTTATAATTGTTACGTAGGACTGTTAATTTTTGCTTTCATATATCTTCTGGGTGTGTTTGTTTGTACTTGTATGATATTGTCCTATGTTGGGCCATTTCCGGGGACGGGAGACGGTCACCACCCGTCTCTTCTCCGTCTAGGTTAAGTTTTCCCACACTGCTTCTGTCATTTTCCTCAGAGGGCCATCTTGTAATATGGATGCTCTTGGACGCATCGGTTCGAATCCTCGTCACGGCCCTTGTGGATTTGTTCATTTGGCCATCTTGTAATATTTCAGTGTTTGGGGGGGGGGGAGGGGGTTTTAGTGTAGGGGAAGAGAGAACTCATATCTATCCTTTGCGGACGAGTCTATCTCTTGAAAAGTGTCGTTCTCAGCGGCGCCATCCTGGCTGGCGGGGGGCGGGTGTAAGGTATAGGGAATCTCTCACACACACTGACACAATCCGCGCCCAATCTGAAGTGTAATGTTAAACCATTTCTGGTAATCGGTTCAGTATAGCTTGATGTGGCTAATCCCACAAGGCAGGCAGGTTAACATTAAGCCTAGTATTTATGTAATGTAACGCAAATTTCTTAAGCAAAAGTTTATACATTAATAGGCACTGTCTGTACATATTAATAATTATATTATTAATAATGTTAATATAGCAACAAACATTTTGTCCTGCACCGTTTTTTTTAGTACTTGGGATTATTTCTAAACTGTGTAAAAAAGGTTTGAATAGCATTGCAATTTCTTATTTCATGCACAGGTTTACTAACTATATTTTTTATGGCTTTCGACAATTTTACGATCGTTAATTTGGGCTCATTTAAAATTGTCTTGTAATTTTAAATGAGTCCATTTATTATCATTAGTTTTGTTACCTTCAATATGGGCAATATTTTGTGTTACAGAAGTGTGGTGGTGGTGGAGCAGTCCACGGCTCTTCAACCTGAGCTGAGCCACGCCCGGGTAACGCTGCCTGCTGGCCTGTCTGCTGTGGCCTGTCTGCTGTGGCCTGTCTGCTGTGGCCTGTCTGCTGTGGCCTGTCTGCTGTGGCCTGCGTCCGGCACTCGACACCTTCACCACACCCGTCTATCTGTCTGCACGCTGCTGTTGCTGGGGCCCCACCTCCGTCTACACACACACCACCTGTCCACTCCATCATCACTATGTACAGCACTGCAGGGGTACAGGATCTTGCTGTAATCGTGGCGACTCTTGCTGTATTGGTGTAGACAAGTGTTGGAACTGACTGACGGTGGCGTGAAGTACCTTCAGCTTTGTACTTTAAGTTGACCCGCCTTATTGTGTGCCTCTTGTTTCAAATTCGAGCTTTTAAAGTAGGTTTAAGCGCCTTAAATTTATCTTAAAAATTACCCCCCCATTTTGTGCACAAGAAATTTCCTGGGTTAAGGTTCGCAAATATTAAGTAAGATGCTGTCAGTCAACTTGAATTAACTTGAGTGATCATCCTGTGATACAAAGCAGTCAGTGGCTGTCATACGTCCGTCCGTCGGCCTTAAACGTCCTCCTCTCCGTCTCCTACCGTCACGCGACCTTCTAACCTGGACGTGCGGGCACTGTCGTGGCCACACGGAGACCGTCGAGCAACTAGTGAAGTGATCGACCAGGATTAACCTGGTTCCTTCATGTATGTGATCCCTCTGGCGAGTGCGGGAGGCGGCACCTAACCCAATATTGATCACGGGGCCGTGTCCCCGCGGTACCTAGTGGCCAGGGAGTGCACGTGGCGGGGGACCTGCAGGTGCCGGAGTACTCTAAGGTGTTGTGGTGACTGAGGGACGGGTGACACTGTCCATTCTCCTGTGATTGTTGGTGCTGCCGTGACGCCGGCGTCATGACTGTCACCTACACCAGCCAGGTAGCCACCTGCAGTGGCTTCGGCTGCTTCTGGAAGCTTCTTTTCAGGTATGTTAGCAATTGCATGCTTTTGGTTACAAAATTTGGCATTTGTAGGTGTGTGTATATACGGGTGTAGTGGTGATAACACTGTGGAAGTGGTTTCAGCTTTAACTGAAAAAGCTGAAACCACTGAAAAGCTGTTAGGTTTCAGCCTAACACTTTTCAGGTGTTGGGCGGGTCATTTGTCAGTAATCAGGTGTGATTTCCCAGCCAGTTTCTCCAACCACTTCGGCTGGACGGTCTCGCTTCATGCAGGTTGGCGTTCAATCCCCCGACCGTCCAAGTGGTTGGGCACCATTCCTCCCCCTCCCCGGTCCCATCCTAAAGAGTTATCCTGGCCCCTTCCAGGTACTATATACTCATAATGGCTTGGCGCTTTCCCCCTGATAATTCATTCCCTCCCAGCCAGCTTAGGTCAGCTAGATAGTGCTACTAGAAATACTGAAATAGGTTGTGAATAACTCTTCAAGTGCGCATATTAGAATTTAATTTTAAAGATCGTATGCTGGTTCATAAGATGGGTTTCAGGGCTTCTGGTGCCGCAAATGACATGGTAACACCGCTCTGGTGGGTTGACCAGACCACACACTAGAAGGTGAAGGGACGACGACGTTTCGGTCCGTCCTGGACCATTCTCAAGTCTCACAATCGACTTGAGAATGGTCCAGGACGGATCGAAACGTCGTCGTCCCTTCACCTTCTAGTGTGTGGTCTGGTCAACTTACTTTAGCCAGGTTATTGTGACTCATCGCCTGCACAAGCTCTGGTGGGTGGACGACCCGTCGTGTAGCGCCAGACGAGGCCTCGCCGGACACTCGTAAGTTCCCGCCAACAGAGCCGCGCCAGTGACGTCACACCACACGTGTGGGATACCATTGGCTGCCAAGAGGCTGGGATCGATACGTCTTCTTAACTGTAAATTACCTACTCTCATTTTTTCGCACATTTGCTTTACATTTCCATAATGTACAAGTATTAAATGCGTTGGTCTCATTATTTTAAGTTTTGTTGTTGTATTTCAAGTTCTGATTGTTGCGTTTGAAATTCGAACCGTGTGAATACGGAGTAATGGAACCTGCGGCTGACTGTACTCGCCTAATGGTGCTTGCTGGGGTTGAGCTTCGGCTCCTTGGTCTGGTATTTGTCTATTAATGTTCACCTATTTGTGCCTACAAGATCGAGCGTCTTAACTCTTGGACCCCGCTTTTCCTACCGCCAGATGTCTAATGTAATGACTCCCAATCAATTTTATCTTGTCTATTAGGCCAACTACTCACCATCCGTAGTATGCAACCTACAACAGTTGGCCAACTCCCAGGTATCCAGAACAGAGGCATCAGGTGTTTGTCCAAGTTGGGAGCCGGTCGGCCGAGCGGATAGCACGCTGGACTTGTAATCCTGTGGTCCTGGGTTCGATCCCAGGCGAGAAACAATGGACAGAGTTTCTTTCACCCTATGCCCCTGTTACCTAGCAGTAAAATAGGTACCTGGGTGTTAGTCAGCTGTCACGGGCTGCTTCCTGGGGGTGGAGGCCTGGTCGAGGACCGGGCCGCGGGAACACTAAAGCCCCGAAATCATCTCAAGATAAAGTTTCGAATTAATTTTGAATTATATTTCTCTCTCTCCCCACCTCTTGGTTTCGGTCCACTCAGTGATCACACTTGGTGGTCACACTTGGAGTGGCGCTGCCCAGTAAACTCGCCCCTCGGGGCAAAATTTAAAAATTTAAAAATTTTGCGCGCAGACATGTTTCCCAACGTCCCGGTGGCTCCTCTGGGTCTCCAGTAACCTTCTTGGGTCGTGTTCGGTTTCGCTTTCCCTGGAACAGTGTAGCCGTGTATGTTGACCAGACCACACACTAGAAAATGAAGGGACGATGACGTTTCGGTCCGTCCTGGACCATTCTCAAGTCGATTGTGCGGAAGAATCGCATACACATAGATGCGTATGTCTCCTTCAGCTGTGTAGGCCTTCAGATCTTCTCGCTTCTCCCCTCCTCCAGCGTTCATAATTACAGCTGGTTATTGCCTATCCTCAGATAAAAACTGTGTTATGGGTCAACATGACTGCAGTCAAATAACGGCATCAACAAAATCTCGTAGACTTGAGGCAAAGTGAAATTCACACCAGTTAAGCTACTCCATTTGTCATTGTATTATGTAGGAAGAACCGTATGTCTATGGGTCATCCTATACAGTTAGCAGACTTCTAGATGTTAGCACTGCTAGGCTTAGGCTCGGCTACAATTACCTCTGGGAGTTTGTAACATCTGCTGATGTAGATTTGACTAAATGTAAACTGTTAGTAGAACAAATCGCATACTTTGCGTCATTACATAATGGAATGTGAAAAAAAAATCGAGGAATTCGGAGATAACACCATCAATGGTGTCCAAGAAATGTGCATGTACTACTTTCATAATTTATATAAAATAATAAATAAATAAATGTTTATTTAGGTAAGGTACATACATACAAGAAATTTTTATAAAGATTGGTTGACTTATAGGTAGAGCTAGTACATACAATGCCTAAAGCCACTATTACGCAAAGCGTTTCGGGCATGAAAATGTAGGATTTGCTTAATGTAGGTGCAGCCTGCACATGACTGTAAAGCTGCCGCCCAGTTGGGTGGGTGTGGAGCAAGACTAGTAACTGTGTGACTCATCATAGATGTAAAGTGCCTTGTATATTGACTTGTGAGCCTCTTGTTGAATCACGCGATATAAAAAGATTATTTATGTATATGTGTTTGTGTAAATGATTGTATATATATGTACATGTGTATGTAACATTAACAGTTGTGTAAATAGTTTCACAAGATTGTCACTTGCTTAGCTAAACGAACTCTGGAGTTCAGTTCCTGAACCCATTATGTGCCTCTGTAACCCGTTCCACCACCGTCCACGGGATGGGTATGGGGTGCATGATAAAGAAATAAATTGACTTGAAAAAAATAACGGCTTAAGCTGTCGTGACATGTTAAACATGCCCTCATGAAACTTGCATCATGTGCAATAGGGCCAAGAATCTATACCATAGATAGGCAACTTAATTATTGATTCGGTTTGCTCTCTGGAAAATAAGTCAACTTGACCAACAAACAGTGGAACTAGTGCAGACAATGAGTTAGAATAACATGGCTGAAGATATGATGATCAAACTACACATCAAAAGATGGAGAAACGACGAAATTTTCTAAATTTTTGTGATGTGTGGTATTGGTCATCAGTGGAACTACTGTTAAGGTCAGGTATATTAGCACAGGTATCTAGGGCTAGATTCACGAAGCAGTTACGCAAACACTTACGAACCTGTACTTCTTTTCTCAATCTTTGGCGGCTTTGTTTACAATTATTAAACAGCTAATGAGCTCCGAAGCACCAGGAGGCTGTTTATAACAATAACAACAGTTGATTAGCAAGTTTTCATGCTTGTAAACTATTTAATAAATGTAACCAAAGCCGTCAAAGATTGAGGAAAGATGTGCACGTTCGTAAAGTACTTGCGTAACTGCTTCGTGAATCAGACCCCTAGTCTCTAACAGAGGGATATGATTCGACTATAACCTCATTTTGACGGGGGTATCCTATTTAAAATAGGATTGTTCTTTGACAGATGGGGGGGGGGGTGTTCTTCATATACGATGTCGTTAGTGAAGGTGAGAAATATTTGATAGTGCGCGTCTTGTGCGACAATAGTGACTCTTGGTATTGTCTGCTGCTGCTGTTGCTGCCGGAGCTGGCTATTGACCCCAGTCTTGTCTCTCAGGTCATTCACCTTGTTTCACCTGCCTCGCTCCCCCAAACCCCACCCTACCACACCCCACCGACGCCCTGTCTGGCCTCATCCCCGCCCCGCCCACACTCTGCCCCGCCCTTACTTGCCACGCCCCCACGTGCCCCCCCCCTCTCCCACACCACCCACACCATGTCTTGCCTTGACCAGACCGCACACTAGAAGGTGAAGGCACGACGACGTTTCGGTCCGTCCTGGACCATTCTCAAGTCGATTGTGCCACACAATCGACTTGAGAATGTCGATTGTGTGACAATCGACTCGGTGTACAGGTCGTTGTGTGGGTGTACAGGCAAGTGCTCCCAAATTCAGACTCAGGCTTCACGCACCTACAGCTTTACGTATTCAAGATTAGCTTGCAATAAGAAATTAGGTTATTGTGCTGTGATAAGTTTATGGATATAAAGCTATTACAACACTACATTCTTTGGATTTAAGAATTATCCACAGGTCGTGTCTTAAGGGGGCAAACTTGGCACGTTCCTCAGGTGTTTTTTTGGTTATCAGGGCTGCGGTGCCTAGGCCAACATCGTAGAGACTTGCAAGTAGGCCTGGTCGAAGACCGGGCCGCGGGGACGCTAAGCCCCGGAAGCACCTCAAGGTACATAAAGCGGGAGACATCTCCCGTCACGCAGGGTGCAGTCGCACCTCCACAGATCTCCAGTATCAGCTCTTGATACTGGTAATGGCTCAAAAGGGCCACCACTTACGGGCTATTCATGCCCGTGCCACCTTTTGGGTGGCTTAATCTTCATCAATCAATCAGCCAAGGTTATTGACGAGCTGTGACTCCCGAAGGGATCTCGCGATAGATTCTGGCGAAAAAATTACAATTTCTTTTAATCGACTTGAGAATGGTCCAGGACGGACCGAAACGTCGTCGTCCCTTCAACTTCTAGTGTGTGGTCTGGTCAACATACTTCAGCCACGTTATTGTGACTCATTGCCTGCACAATTTCTTTTAGTTTCCTTCTTCAAAATTATCTTCAGATGTTGACCTTGATCTTCGTGCTTATATTTTATACTCCTCTGTAGCTCGGTGAATGAAAGGCTGTGATGGCTGTCTAGCAACAAGGAAGTCCTATTTCCGTCACCAAACTGGTTTAATGCCGCAACGGCAGTCATGCTTGGCCGCGATGCCAAGGTGGCAAAGTGGTGGCTTTAACGCAGGAAAGTGAGCAACCTCAGGGCAGGTGTGGGGCGGGGCAGGTGTGGGAGGTCAGGTTACGGGTGCAGGTGTGGGAGGCGCTACGCCCCGGGCACTCCACACTTGAGT